>NC_064862.1:27101587-27274470 GCF_024139225.1 Suncus etruscus
CAGGCTCGGAGACCATATGGAATACCGGGAATCGAACCCAAGTTCATCCTGGGTCACCAGCATGCAAGGCAAACACCCTACCACTGTGCTATCACTCTGGCCTCCCAGCATCACATTTAAATACCGGGTCTGGGTGCCAAAGCGATAGAACAGCAGGAAGGGTACTGGTCTTGCATGTAGCTAACCTGGGTTCAATTCCCCACACCACATAGGGTTTCCTGAACCCCCACCAGGAGTGACTCCTGGATGCAGAGCCAGAAGTAAATACTAAGCACCACCAACTGTGGGCCAAAACGCTAAACAGTTACAAAACAAAACAAAACAAAAAACACTAGAGTGTGACCCAGAGGAATTGTCTGAGCCCAAGTTTACTCCCCTAGAAAACAGTGGAAGCTGTGGAATTCAATCCACTCCCTAGGGGCAGGAGGGATTCAATCAGATACTTGGGGGTAAAGTACTCAGGGAGCAGCAACAGACTGGAGCAGACCAGAGTTCTTGTCTTATCACACACTCAGAAACGTCAATAGTCAGAACAGAAAGGGGACAGTGCTTGGGGATCCCACCACCTGGGAGAGGAAAATGGCCTGATGCTAACACATATGCATACATGCACACACATTGGGGTTCTTGCTTTATTTGGGGGCCACAGCCGGTGGTGCTGAGGGTTCATTCCTGGCTCTGTGCTCGGGGCTCAACCCTGACCACACTCAGGACTGACTCCTGGCTCAGTACTCGGGGATCCCTCCTGGTACTCCTTAGAGCATCCTATGCGATGCCAGGGATTGAGCTCAGGCTGGTGCAAGCAAGTGTCTAAACCCCTGGTCAGCCTCTCCAGCCCCAACACACACACTGTTGGCAAGCAAAAATGTGACAGGGAGGAAAGAGCCCCAATCCCCGCCGGGGAAGGCCCTGGCGTCCAGTGTCGGTTCCCTTCTCTGTGTCTCTCCGAAGGAAGGAAAGTGCCTCCTCCCTCCACGCAAGCCCAGTCCAGTCTCCCCAATAGATGTTCCACAAACATCGCTGGTGGAAAATTCCAGCTGATGTATAGTATTTTTAAGGCATGTTTCCATAGAGATGCACAAATAATGGAACAATAAGTCCTTACACGGACAGAAAAGAACCATTCATTCCAGTGGGACACTGGGAGTACCGAGGGCATGCTGGGGCCGGGGACAGAGAGGCCTGGCCCGAGGCCAGGAGGCGTCAGTCGGGAAGTCAACATTCCAAGGGCCTCGGAAATGACGCCTCAAAAGGCTGTGTAAATGCTTCACTCGAGGGAAGCCACAGTGTTGGGTCCTCAGCACCACATGGCCGGCTGAGCTTCTCAGGGCTTACTCCTGGCTCTATGCTCGGGGATCACTCCTGCCCAGTAGTGCCACTGCCCTCGTTCCCATCCCAGTGATAAGTAACTGTCCTAGCCAAGAGTCACTGAAAGGCCTTGAGCTTCTCTGAGCTCCAATTTCCTCATTGAATAAAATAAGGGGTGCAGGTCAGAGAAGACCCTCAAAAGCTCCAAACCTGGAGCCCGAGAGAGCACAGTGGTATGGCATTTGTCTTGCATGTGGCTGACCTGGGAGGGACCCGGTTTGATTTCCAGCACCCATATGGACCCCCAGCCTGCCAGGGTTGATTTCTGAGTGCAGAGCCAGGAGTAACCCCTGAGCACCACTGGGTTTGGCCAAAAGAATCAATAAATGAAGTTTAAAAAAAAACCTTTAAAATAGTTCCAAACCTGGAGCCAGTAACGATCCCAAAATTTTCTTCACCCTTCTCACAGCCATGAATGGTAGCTCTGGGGGCCTGGGGAGGGAGTGACCCCTGCTGTGTTTTCAGCTGAGGTTTTGCAGAAGCCAGAGAAGGAATCGGCCACACACAGGAGTGCAGGGAATGTTCTGGATTCAGCAGGCAGAGCAGGTTGGTGAGGCCAGGCCTGGGTGTCAGTCAGGCTGACTGGGGGTGCTTGGAGGAGTAGGGGGTATCAGTGGCCAGAGCAGAAGGTTGGGGAGCAGCAAGGAAGAGGGGTGGAGGGCCAAGAGCATAAGAAACAGGGCTTGGGGGACCCGAGCAATAGCACAGCAGGTAAGGCATTTGCCTTTCACATGGCCAATCCAGGTTCCAGCTCTGGCATCCCATAAGGTCACCTAAGCCTGCCAGAAATGATTTCTGAACTCAGAGCCAGGAGTACTGCTGGATGTGGTACAAAGAGAAGGAAAGGAAGGAAGAAGGGAGGAAGGAAGGAAGGAAGGAAGGAAGGAAGGAAGGAAGGAAGGAAGGAAGGAAGGAAGGAAGGAAGGAAGGAAGGAAGGAAGGAAGGGAGGGAGGGAGGGAGGGAGGGAGGGAGGGAGGGAGGGAGGGAGAGAAAGAGAGAGAAAGAAAGATAGAAAGAGAGAGAAAGATAGAAAGAGAGAAAGAAAGATGGAAAGAAAGAAAGAAAGAAAGAAAGAAAGAAAGAAAGAAAGAAAGAAAGAAAGAAAGAAAGAAAGAAAGAAAGAAAGAAAGAAAGAAAGAAAGAAAGAAAGAAAGAAAGAAAGAAAGAAAGAAAGAAAGAAGAAAGAAGAAAGAAGAAGAAAGAAGAAGAAGAAGAAGAAGAAGAAGAAGAAGAAGAAGAAGAAGAAGAAGAAGAAGAAGAAGAAGAAGAAGAAGAAGAAGAAGAAGAAAGAAGAAAGAAGAAAGAAGAAGGAAAACAGGGCAAGGCTTGGGACCCTGGCAGGTCTGGATGCCAGTTCTGTGCCCCCTATCAGCTCTGCCCCTGGAACCCAGAGTCATTCTCTGACCAGTTATCATTGAATTCTTTCTATTTGTGGGCTTTCTGTTTGTTTGTCGCTTTGGGCCCACACCGGCAGTGCTTAAAGCTTTACTCCTGGCTCTGCACTCAGGAATCACTCCTGGGAATCCTGGGGTTCAGGGGGACCCTATGGGATCAGAAAAGGCAAACGCCCTCCTCGCTGACCTATCCCTTCGCCCCCTTTTGGTGCTTTCTGGGTGGCGCAGAGCTGCCTGCAGGTGGCAAAGTTGTCACCATTTCGCCTTGGAGACTAGTGGATGTTGTGGCATGACTGGAGGCATCTGGATGCTGCAGAAATGCCTCCTTGGCCTTTTCCCTTCTCGCCTCACCCCTGCTGTGCCTGCAAGAAGTTGAACCGCCCTCCCTCCTCTTGGGCTGCTGTCACCGCTCTCCAAAACTCAAAAACTATCGGGTTTTTTGGAGGGGTTGTTTTGGGTCACACCTAGCAGCACTAAGGGATTACTCTTGGCTCTGCACTCAGAAATAGTTCCTGGCAAGCTCCGAGGACTATATGGGATGCTGAGATTAGAACCACCATCCATCTTGAGTGGGGTACATACAAGGCAAATGCCCTACCACTGAACTATCTCTCCAGCCCCAAGTATGTGCTTCTTATTTGGACAAGAGCCAAAGCCTAAAGCTTCTGAGACTTTCTTGATATTTTCTAGTTTTAAAAAGGACACACCAGGAACTGGAGAGATGGCACAGCAGTAGGGCATTTGCCTCACACACAGCTGACTTGGGATGGAACCGAGTTCGATTCCCAGCATGCGACATGGTCCCCTGAGCCTGCCAAGAACAATTTCTGAGTGCAGAGCCAGGAGTCACCCCTGAGCCCCACCAGGTGTGACCCCAAAACAAATAATACAAAGTGTTTGTGTAGACAACAAAATTACCCCACACATACACACTCTTTTTTTTTTTTTACAACCTGGAGGCATTTCCAGAATGTGGGCTACAAGTGGGACACTCCTAGACCTCCGGAGAGGCTGGTGGGAGAAGATGGGGCATCGGTTCCTTGCCTCAGATCCATCAATGTGTGGCACCATGGGGTCTTGAGGTGGAACCTACCCGTGGCCCCTGGGGACAGCCCACATGCCCAGCCAGTGGTCCACAGAGGATTGGAACTTACAAACACATGGGGTCTGCTCAAATTCAAGTCTTCAAGAAGAGGGGTTGTGGGGTGTTGGGGAAGGTCCCTGAGTTCCACCCTCAGTGCCAGGCACATTCCATGCTAAGGAGATTCCTGGTTGGGAATTCACTGGTGGAAATTAGCAGAAAGAACCTCCCTAGGGGCCAGGCCCAGCTCAGAGTCCAGCACCAGGTCTGTGTCCACCCTCAGTGGCCCAACTCAGAAGGCCTCAGAAAGTTTCAGAAGGCCCAACTCCAGGGCTGCTCTCACATCTTGGTTTCATTTCTCATCAAACATATTCATTCATTTTTATTTTGGCTTTGAGGCCACACCTGGCAGTGCTCAGGGCTGGCTCCTGGCTCTGCACTTAGGGATCACTCCTGGTGCTGCTCTGGAGACCATATGGGATACCAGAAATTGAACCCATGCTGGCAAAGCAAGAGCTCTACCCTCTGGTCTGTGGCTCCAGCCCCCCAAATTTATTTATTTTTCTTATGTTTGTTTTCTTTTTGGTTTATGGGCCACACCCGGTAATGCTCAGGGACTACTCATAGCTTTGCACTCAGGAATTACTCCTGACAGTGCTCGGAGGACCATACAAGATGCTGAGGATCAAACCTAGGTCAGTCATGTGCAAGGCAACTGCCCTACCATTGTGCTATTGCTTTGGCCCCAGAAATTATTTTTAGAGCACTTTCAAACTCACAACAATAAGAAACAAGAGAAGCCCTAAAATCTCCCATGCCCCATCACAGCCAAATTGGCCCCATGTGCACTCAGCCTCTCCCACTGTTAAAGCCCTTTTCCTGAGTGGCATTTTTATTCATTTTTTCTTTCTGGGTCACACCATGTGGGACCATGGGGTGCCAGGGACCAAACCTGAGGCTCCCACTTGCCAAGCAGGTGCACTGGCCCATTAAAGTCATTTTTCATGGTCCCTTCAAGAGCTCAATTCTATTTGGGGTTGGGGGCAGGCCACCTCCAGCAGTGGTCAAGGGATTCTCCTGGCTCAGTGCTCCAGGGTCAATTCCAGCGGTGCTCAGGGCCCAAAAAAACAAGGCACAGAACTGATGCGGCCACATGTGACCCACAAGCCAGAGCTTCTTGATATCTTCATCTCTGGAGGCTTCCCTGGCATTTTCAAAAACAGCAGATGTCCTGGCAGAGGTCAGTGAGGCAGAAACCAGGGCTGGGACCATGAGGGCCCTTTCTCAGCCTCCTTCTCACTTCCCAATCCAAGGCTGTATCTGACCTCCAGTGTGGTTGGCGAGAAGGTAGCTTGGAAACAAGTGCTCTCCTTGCATGTGTGATGCCCTGGGTTCGAGCCCCAGCACTGCATGATTGTACATGCGCATGAAAACTTCCTCCCTTCCTCCCTCACTCTCTGTGTGTGTGTCTCTCTCTCCCTCTCTCTGCCTCTCCTCTTTCCCGGGCAGGTACCTTCAATGAATGGGGCTCCTAGCTGCACTCAGACCCACAGGACATGGATCTTAGTTCTTGTGTCTGCCCTTTAAAGCACAGCAGATGGCTTTGGGAAGTGGGGGGAACTCCAGACCAGGCCAGTCTATGGCTCAGAGATAAGCACCTCCCAAATAATAGTAATAATGGGATTCTGCAGTGCATGGAGAGGGAAGCCTATTGGATTGGACTGGAGGTGAGAGAAAAGGAAAGAGGGAGGGGGGAATAAAGGAGAGAGGGTATGAAAGAGGGAGAGAGACAAGGAGAGAGAGGGGAGAGGATGTGAGAGGGAGAGTGAGGAAGAGAAAGGGAGAGAGGGAAAGAGAGGGGGAGAGTAGACGCAGAAGAATATTCTGGATCTGTGGTCCTATACAGCTAAGGAAGGAAGTAGAAAAACACTTACAGGACAATAGTCCATGCTGTGGCTGGGAGGAGACATCTCTGTGCTTGCTTAGAAAATTTCTCTAGGGGCCAAAGTGATAGCACAGCAGGTAGGGCTTTTGCCTTGAGCACAGCCAACCCAAGTTCAATCCTTGGCATCTCATATGGTCCCCCAGCACCACCAGGAACTATCCCTGAGCACAGAGCCAGGAGTAACCCCTGAGCACAACTGGATGTGGTCCAAAAGTCAAACTATAAAACTGAGATCAATTTCCACCTGCCTCCTGCCCCCCAAAGATTTTGTATACCAGAGACACAGCTTGGCACCCCCAGACCTCCCTGAGCTCACTCTTCCTCTCATCTGCTTTCTCTGCTCCCACCACAGTGCTCTCATCCATATTCTACCCAGCAGACCCTCAGACTGGGGGCTTTTCCTCCATTGGGCAACACTTTTCTGACATCCCAGAACCTGCCTGCCAGGACATTCCCGAGCTCCAGAGAACCCCAGCTGAGAGGTCTCCATGGAAGAGAGCATGTGCCTGGTTTCAAGGGCCCCTCTCGGCCAAAAACTTTTTTGAGAATTATTATTTATTTCTGCAGCATAGTTTAGGAAACAAGGTTATAATTAGTGTTCATTTCCTGGTATTGAAAAGAAAATGATGGATGCTGAGTGTTCCCAGGTATTCTAGGCTGGGCTGAAAATCTCTGGGTCCTTCTCGGGAGGAGGGGTTTGTCATATTTCCCTTCTTCTTTTTTCCGGCTTTTTTTTTGGGGGGGGGCACACCCAGAAGTCTTCAGGAGTTACTCTTGCCTCTGGGCTCAGAAATCACTCCTAGAAGGCTCAGAGGACCATATGGGATGCTGGGGATCGAACCTGGGTCTGTCCTGGGTTGGCTGCATGCAAGACAAACACCTATTGCTGTGCTATTGCTCCAGCCCCCATATTTCCCTTCTTACGTGAAACTACAGCAGCCCACAGTCACCCCAAACACCCCCCTCCAGAAACAACCCAGCACTGCAACTGAACTCAAATAATATGAGCAGTTGAACCTTCTCAGATGAGACCAGACTATGGGCTGAAAGATTTAGGGATTCACAAAACTTGGGCTGGCCAAGTTCCTCACACATAATCCACCACCAGAAAACCAAAAAGCCTCTGCAGGAGAATGACACAGCTCCTCTACAAGCTACAAAGGAAAATGATGGTCCCCAACTTGTCCCAAGTAATCTGATCCTGACTGATACCTCTGTGCCACTCTCAGGAAGGGAGGAGGGCAGGTTCCCCTTTTCTGCAGGAACTACAGCAGCCCACGGCCACACCCTACACACAACCTTTGGCCCAGCTCAGCAACTTAACCAGATATATCAAACTGCCATGCCACCATATTGGTTTCAGATCTATAATTCTTGGATTCCTCAATATCTTCTAGTAGTATGAGCCCTGTGATATCGCAGGGAATCTGATGGGAAGATACCATAGCAATGTACCAAGCTCAGTGGGCCCAAAGAGTAATGCAAGAAGTTTCAGCTGGCACTGACCACAGCCCAGGAAATCCTTTAATAATGACTGGAAAGATAGAAGAATTATTCCAAATTGACCTGTATTGGGACTGGAGAGATAGTACAGTGACAGTGCATTTGCCTTGCACGCAGCCAATCCAGGACAACTGGTGGTTTGAATCCCAGCATTCTATATGGTCCCCCAAGCCTGCCAGGAGCAATTTCTGATTGTAGAGCCAGGAGTAAGCCCTAAGTGCTGCTGGGATGACCCAAAAACAAACAAAAAAATGACCCATATTGATCTGAGCTTTGATAATACCATTTGCTTTTGTTTTGAAACAATCTGAAGTCAATTTGTCAGGCAGGGGTGGTAAAAAGGAAATTGGGGAAATTGGAAAATTGGGGTTGGAACGTTTAATGCCTGAAATGACTGTATCATGAGCAACTTGGTAAATCATGATGATATAATAGAATTTGAAATTGCAAAAATAAAATAAGATAAAAATAATAGTTTCTGGTATTGATGTAACAAATAACTCCATTCTCCACTGTTCCCCTTGACCCTGAGTCACTGAGTCATCTCAGTCCAGTGTTCCCTCCCCCCCCACCCTACCCCCCCCAACCCTCCTTTGTTGTTTATTGATTGACGATTTTGGTTTTCATACAGACTGTCTCACTCCTGTATCCCTGTATCCCAAACCTTCCTCCTCCTCCTAGACTCTGGCCTTACTTCCTTGTAGCCTCCTTGTCCCCTGGTTGGCCAGTTCCCTGGCCCTCTCAGGTCTGGATTTGAGGTTTATTACCAATTAATTGATACAGTCCAGCCCCCCCCCCCTTTTTTGCTTTTACTCTAGAGCATAGAAGAATGAGTGAATACTGCCCAGAGTGTCTTTTTCTGAATAAATCACTAATTCCGGGTGCCCATGGGGGCAAGAAGTGCCTTTGAATAGAAAACCCTGAGGCTGAGCAGCAGATCTGGAGAAGGACTTGCAGCCAGAAGACAGATTTGCAGGGACACAAAAATGGAGGAGTAAGGAAAAGTCTGAAGGAGGCAGGAAAGAGCCCAGGGAGAGAGAACAGGATGCCAGCAGAGCCAGAGAGCCCCTGTGCTAAGGAACCCTCCACACCGGGGTGGCTGGTTCCCCTGACCTTGACCTTGGTGACACGCCTGTGGATCCAAGCTCTCAGCACCTTGCTATACCCATGGCCCCTCATCTCCTGGGAGACGCCACAATTCAGTTTCACGGCTCCTTTCAGTCTCAGCTGTCCACAGAGAGCAAATTGGTTTTAAAATTAATTATCAATTAAAGGGAGGTTAATTGGCACCAGGCTGCTCATCCACTTGGTCTGTGTGGAGCTGGCCGGCCTCCCTCTCCCTGCTCAGAGCTGCCCCTGTGTGGACTGGTGGTGGCTTGCCACCATGTCAGTCCATCTTCTGGGGGTTTGAAACATAAAAAGAGCATGCCCAGCCTTGGTGGCATCGAAGGAGGTGGCAGAAGGACTGCCAAGCCCAAAGGCATATCCTTGGGTCGCTGTCACCCTCCCGGATTGCATGTCCTTTCAGTTAGCATCTCCTGCACCTTCTACATTTTCGGCATCTCCATCCTATTTCCTGGGGAATCTTGTAATGTGGGCATTCCCCGGCCATCAGCAGAGGCACAGAAGAGGGGGTTCAGGTGGAGACAGGGAGGATTTCCTCAGATCTCACTTCTGATGCATATTAATAAGAGATGCATTGATTCAGTCCAGGCTGCAAGTCCTAGCTACCAAGATGGTGACATCAGTGACTGCTGGGACATGCCTGAGACAGATGGATTGCAGGACCCAGGACCCCAAGGTCTTGACTGGCTGTCACTGGCCCTGAGCATCTTCCCGGGCAGCAAAGGGAGAGGGGCAGAAACATGCAACGGGTCCACAGTGTCCTTATAGACACTTGCCAAGCTGGGCATGGGAGGTTGGAGTCAGCCTGGTGGGTTCAGGGAAAAGGGGCAGACAGCCGGGGCAGCAAGGGGACAGATCCCTTCATGGGACAGAAGATAAGTCCCTGCTCAGGGTTTCCCAAGGCACACATTCACCTCCCAATGCTCACTCCAAAAATATTCCAGGCCAGAGCTGGAAAGATAGCACAGGGTTCCATTCCCGGTATTCCATATGGTCCCCCAAGCCTGCCAGGAGTGATTTCTGCATGCTATCAGGTGTGCACCCTCCCCCCAAAAAATAAACAAAAATATAGGAAATAATAAATCAGATAGATGAAGAAAGTCATTAAAATATTCGAGGGGCCGGAGTGATAGTATAGTGGCAGGGCATCTGCCTTGCATGCAGCGAACCCAAGTTTGATCCTCCGCTCCCATATGGTACCTCGAGCCTGCCAGGAATGATTTGAGTGCAGAGCCAGGAGAAACCCCTAAACACTGTTGGGTATGGCCCAAGAAGAGAAAAATATATTCCAGTAAGCTAGTCTACTCTGCCTACCAACTCATGCCAGTCGGCACTCACACTTAGGCCGGCAGAGCTGTGAGTGGGGGGGAGGGGAGGGAAATTCTGGTAAGTAATGGGGAAACAGGGGTTGGGGGCTTCGGTTACATGAGGTGAGGTGGTGTGTGGTGTTGCCCCACATGCCAAACACAGACTCAGCAACACTGAAAACATGAGATCCAAGACCCAACTTCCAGAAATTTATATATTATATTTATTTATTTTATTTATATATTATATATTTATATATAATTTATATACATATTTCTTTAAACACTGTGGTTGTTCATATTTGAGTTACAGTCATATAATGTATAACAACATTCACCAATGCACATTTTCTGCCACCAATGTCCCTAGTTTTCCTCTCACCCTCCCTGATGCCTTCTTCCCTCCTACCCACCTTCCTCCGCCTGCTTCTGGACAGGCATTTTACTTCTCTCTCTTTCTCTCTTTCTCTCTTTCTCTCCTTCTCTCTCTCTCTTTCTCTCCTTCTCTCTCTCTCTCTCTCTCTCTCCCCCCCCCTCTTCCCCTTTCCCCTCTCTCATTTTCTGACACTGTGGTTTACACCATTTTTAATGCAAGGGTGCCTTGCATGTCACTTTATCCCCTTCCCGCACCCAGTTCTTATCCAGAATGATCAGTTCCCACGATATGAAGCTTACCACAAAGAGTGGTGAGCGCAGTTAGAGAAATAACTACACTGAAAACTTTCACAACAATGTTAATGAGTGTGAGAAGTAGAATGCAGGGCCACAGGGATAGCATGGAGGTAAGGTGTTTGCCTTTCATGCAGAAGGTCATTGGTTCGAATGCCGGCATCCCATATGGTCCCCCGAGCCTGCCAGGAGTGATTTCTGAATGTGGAGCCAGAAGTAATCCCTGAGTGCTGCCAGGTGTGACCCAAAAACAAACAAACAAACAAACACACACACACACAAAGAGAAGTAGAATGCCTGTCTCAAATACAGGTAGGGGATGGAGGAGAAGGGAGATGAAGGACGGGAAGGTTGCACTGGTGAAGGGGGGACTCTTTTTATGACTGAACCCCAACTACAAACATGTTTATAATCATGGTGCTTAAATAAAGATATTATAAAGAAATAAATAAAAATAAATTAAATCCAAATATTAATTTGACACCTGTCTTATCAGTTACTGAAAATTTAAACACAAAGTATTAGTTTAATAAATATGATTTATTTTACCATCTTAAAAGAAAACAGAGTGATCAGTTCCAACTGTCACTTTCATAGTAGACCCTTCTTTACACTAACTGCCCGCTCCACTCTTCATGGCAACCTTCATACCATGAACTGGTCTTCCTGATCCTCATCTCTATTGTCTCTGAATATCATCCCCACATTGTCTTTTATTTTCCTTGTATCCCGTAGCTGAGTGAGACTATTCTGTTTGTCCCTCTCCCTCTGACTCACTTCACTCAGCATAATACTCTCCATGTGCATTTACATATAAGCAAATTTCATGATTTCATTTTCTTAACGGCTGTGTAGTATTCCACTGTGTAGATATACCATCATTTCTTTAGCCACTCGTCTGTTGTTGGGCACTTGAGTTGCTTCCAGATTCTGGCTATTGTAAATAATACCTGTGATGAACACAGGAGAAGCATGGCTCTTTCAATAAATACATTTGTTTTGTTTTGGTTTGGTTTTTGGGCCTCACCCATTGACATGCAGGGGTTCCTCCTGGCTCTGTACTTAGAAATCACTCCTGGCATGTTCAAGGAACCATATGGGATGCCAGGAATCAAACCCAGGCTGCTTGCGTGCAAGGCGAACACCTTCCCTGTTGTGCTATCTCTCTTGCCTCAAAGGTGATTTTTTTTTTTTTTTTAATATTGCCAGGACTGGCTTCATTCTCAGCACAGTCTTCCACCATAGTCCTTGGGGAAAACATTTTTCCAGGAATCCAACTTATCCCAGAAACCCAACAAGACCAGCTCCTCTTGGAGGATGAAAGCTCGACAAGAAGTGGAGAGGTTAGCATTTTCTGCCAACATTCACTGATTTGGAAAAATGCTCTTACTGTGGGTAGGGTACCCCATGCTATGGGGAGAGTCTTGGAAGAGGCTCTAACATCTTTTCTCAAAACCTGAAGCATTTTTCCCTGGGGGAGCAGCCAGTACAGGCTGGGCAGGCCCGGTCTCTCAGATAATGCACACAACGGATAACAGAGGATGGTGGAGTCTTTCTGTTTGCTGGAATTCAGGCTAACGAGGTTTCTCTGGCAAAGGTAAACACCAAGACCAGGGAGCTTCACAAATATTTGTCCTCTGGTTAATATTAATGTCTGCCCGTGTTTACCTGCGTTTTCAAGTGTATTTTGAATTGACTGTGAAAGACCAGGAGCAAAACTGATAAGAGAGAAATTGGGGAGCGCTGGGGCTCTTCACCAGCATTGTGCACCCTTAACCAATCCTGATGGTTGTTTGGTTGTTTGGTTGTTTGGTTGGTTGGTTGGTTGGTTGGTTAGTTGGTTGGTTGGTTGGTTGGTTGGTTGGTTGGTTGGTTGGTTAGTTGGTTGGTTGGTTGGTTGGTTGGTTGGTTGGTTGGTTTGGGGGGTCTTGACTGCCTATGTGGTGGTGTCTGTTCAGGAAGAAAAATAAGGGGTACTTACTACATGTGTTTAAAAGAGGACTTGAAATATGTCACCATTTCCCAAACTTTTGTAATCTCTCTGTCTCTCTCTCTCTCTCATACACACACACACACACACACACACACACACACACACACACACAAGAGTTCATATATCTATATCCCACTTTCCAGATTAAGGAAACAGCAATGCCACTTGGTTCCTGGTCAAGCGACAACTCTTTTTTTTTAAGAGTAACAAACACACATATTTTTTTTAATGGTGGGGCCACACCCAGAAGCACTCAGGGATTCCTCCTGGCTCTGCACTCAGAAATTATTCCTGGCAGGCTCGGAGAACCATATGGGATGCTGGGGATCGAACCTGGGTCTACCACGTGCAAGGCAAATGCCCTACTCGCTGTGCTCTCACTTGGCCTCAAACAAACAAATTTTGAACTGTGTGGTTACAAGCATCTCTCAAAAACACAGGGGCATTTTCCATATGAATTCTTCAGAACATGAATGCACAATTGAATATTAATTTATCCTGTTAATTATAACTTGCAACCGAGCCCGTTGTATTGAAGATCCAATACATTGACACAATGCCAGGGAAAACAGGGTTTTTTTTATAATTATAATTACTTTATTTAAGCACCGTGGCTACAAAGCCTGTGGCCGATCTGGGTTCAGTCTCCAGCTTCCCATATGATCCCTCAATCCTGCCAGGAGCAACCTCCGAGAACCACTGGGTGTAGCCCCCAAATAATTTTTTTTAAAAAAAAACTTAGATTTGGGGCCAGAGAGATAGCACAGCAGTAGAGCATTTGCCTTGCAAGCAGCTGATCCAAGACAGACAGTGATTAAAATCCCAGCCTCCCATATGGCCCCCTAAACTTACCAGGAGCGATGTCTGAATGCAGAGCCAGGAGGAACCCCTGAGTGCTGTCGGGTGTGACCCAAAACCCAAAAATATAAAAATAAAAAACTTAGATTAATACAGCTCATTTTGAAATGATTGCTCTCCCTTTCTTCTTTCTTTCTTTCTTTCTTTCTTTCTTTCTTTCTTTCTTTCTTTCTTTCTTTCTTTCTTTCTTTCTTTCTTTCTTTCTTTCTTTCTTTCTTCTTTCTTTCTTTCTTCCTTCCCTTTTCTTTCTTTCTTTCTTTCTTTCTTTCTTTCTTTCTTTCTTTCTTTCTTTCTCTCTCTCTTTCTCTCTCTCTCTCTCTCTCTCTCTCTCTTTATTTCTTTTTTGGTTTTTGGGTCACACCCGGCAGTACTCAGGGGTTACTCCTGGCTCTAGACTCAGAAATCGCTCCTGGCAGGCACAGGGGACCATATGGGATGCTAGGATTCGAACCACCATCCTTCTGCATGAAAGGCAAACACCTTACCTCCATGCTATCTCTCCGGCCTCTATCTCTTACTTTCTGTCCCAAATGTACTTTGTCATAAGTCCTGATCCACCAATGTGCCACTGTCCCTCTGTCCCTACTCTCTGAACGGGGTCCATGGGCATTGGCCTCCCTTCTCAAGTTAAAGCATTTGTTCCCCCAGTCCTTCCTCCACTCAGTGCCAAAGAAATGTCATCTCAGAAATAAAACAACAGATGAATATTCAAGCCCTAGTTCTGACCATCACAACACACTGGCCCTGATCCTGGCAAAGTGGACACCTCATGACAGCCCTTTCTGACTGCCAGGCCCTTCCCCACTTAACCCCCATTATTCACTGAATGAATGTGGCACAAGGACCTGGGCGCTCAGAAATGCAAGTTTTAAACAGGTCCAATTTCTCCTGGAGTTCTACATGATGAAAAGACAGAGGTGGCCACTTTCCCTCTTTCCCTTACCAGAATTTCAAGTCTAGACGATGGGGTCACTGGCCTAGATCTTCTCCCCAGAGTTTTATTTCCCCCCCCCTCTCTCTCTTTCACCTCTCACAGTTCTCTAAACTGGTTTGAATAAAATTATTTTATTTATTTCATTAAAAATAAAAGGCAAGGGTCCGGGTGGTGGCGCTAAAAGTAAGGTGCCTGCCTTGCCTGCGCTAGCCTTGGACGGACCGCGGTTCGATCCCCCGGCATCCCATATGGTCCCCCAAGCCAGGAGCAACTTCTGAGCACATAGCCAGGAGTAACCCCTGTGCATTACTGGGTGTGGCCCAAAAACCAAAATAAATAAATAAATAAATAAATAAAAGGCAAACAACATCATTTAAAAAATCCTGCTCTTGCTAGAGGTAAGGTGTCTGCCTTGCAAGCACTAGCCAAGGAAGGACCGAGGTTCGATGCCCTGGAGTCCCATATGGTCCCCCCAAGCCAGGGCAATTTCTGAGCACTTAGCCAGGAGTAACCCCTGAGCATCAAACGGGTGTGGCCCAAAAAAACAACAACAACAAAATAGGGCCCGGAGAGATAGCACAGTGGCCTTTGCCTTGCAAGCAGCCGATCCAGGATCAAAGGTGGATGGTTCGAATCCCGGTGTCCCATATGGTCCACTGTGCCTGCCAGGAGCTATTTCTAAGCAGACAGCCAGGAGTAACCCCTGAGCATCGCTGGGTGTGGCCCAAAAACAAACAAACAAAAAACCCTGCTCTCTCTCCCTCCCTCCCTCCCTCTCTTTTTCTCCCTCCCTCCCACCCTTGTTCTTGTTCTTGTTCTTCTTGTTCTTGTTCTTCTTGTTCTTGTTCTTCTTCTTCTTGTTCTTCTTCTTGTTCTTCTTCTTCTTCTTCTTCTTCTTCTTCTTCTTCTTCTTCTTCTTCTTCTTCTTCTTCTTCTTTGTTTTTGGGTCACACCTGGCAGTGCTCAGGGGTTCCTCCTGGCTCTATGCTCAGAAATTGCCCCTGGCAGGCTCAGGGGACCATATGGGATGCTGGGATTCGAACCACCATCCTTCTGCATGCAAGGCAAATGCCTTACCTCCATGCTATCTCTCCGGCCTTCCTTCTTGCCCACTCCTCCAGATTTCGACAGTCTTTGAGTCTCTGTCTTTTACCTGGAGCCCATGCAGAATCTGATGTGGGCTCGATCATTATACCCCCAAGAAGCGGCCTTCCTGCACAGACATCCAGCCATATTCTGACAAGCCCTGAGAACTTGGGGAGGTGGCAGGTAGACTGTTCTTTGGAAGGCTCCAGCCTGAGCTTCAGCATACAGAAGGCCCAATGGGGTGTCTGTTCACTGATGCCTGCCAATGCTGCTGCTCAGTTACAGCCCATCTCCGGAGACAAAAACACTCAGCCATGTAAGCAAGTCAAGAACTTGAAGCAATTAAGTTGCCTTAACTTGGGGGATTGGGAAGCTATAATAGCACAGTGGGAAGGGCATTGCCTTGCACATGGCTGACCCAGGTTCAATCCCCGGCATCCCATAGGGTCCTCCAAGCCTGCCAGGAGTGACTCCTTAATGCAGAGTCAGGAATAATGCAAGAGTGCCGCTGGGTGTGGCCCCCAAACCAGAAAAAAAAAAAGAACTTCACACTTGCCCAGAGGGGTGTGGGGCAGATGGCCCTCTGACAGGGAGAGGGGACAATAAAGTTTGTGCTATCAGTAAGTCAAGATGTCTTTTTTAGGGATCGAGGAGATTTTTCCAGCTTTTGCATTTCTTTTTTTTTTTTTTTTTTTTTTTTGGTTTTCGGACCACACCCGGCAGTGCTCAGGGGTTACTCCTGGCTGTCTGCTCAGAAATAGCTCCTGGCAGGCACAGGGGACCATATGGGACACCGGGATTCGAACCAACCACCTTTGGTCCTGGATCAAGCTTTTGCATTTCTAAAGAAGACTTTTTTCTCAAAGTTTCTTTGGAACAGCATTCATAATCACTAGTCAGAACTAATTCCAAAGTCCATGCCTAAAACAAAATCTGGGAGCTCTAAGTCCCTCCCAACCTGCAACCAATGCAGGATTACAAGTTCAAAAGTCTTATTTCAGGGGCCAGATGATAGCACAGCGGCAGGGCGTTTGCCTTGCAAGCAGCCAAACCAGGACAGACAGTGGTTCGAATTCCAACATCCCATATGGCCCCAGAGCCTGCCAGAAGCAATTTCTGAGTGAAGAGCCAGGAGTTATTCCTGAGTGCCACTAGGTGTGACCCCAAAACAAAAACAAAAAGTAAAGACTCTTTTTTTTTTTTTTTTTTTTTTTTTGCAATATGCCACTGCCATAGGTTTCCAGGCAAGAGATCATGGCTGATAAATAGATATGGACAATAGATAATGTCTGTATTAATATCACTAAGACAGGTCTTCCCCGGCAGCTCAGCCGAGACGAAGCTGACAAGGTAGAAAGAGACAGATGCTGGACAAGAGGCTTGTCACTTCTCCCAGTGACAGTGTGAACCCCCTCCTCCCTAGCCCCGTGACAATTCACTTTTCCTCCCTCGCCCTCTCCTCCTTCATCTCACTCAATGCAGCTGGAAACGGGGCTTGGATGTCCCCCTGCTGATGGGAGTTGATTAGCAGAGTCAGGTGGAGCCGTGCTCAGGGGACGGCGCGGCGGATTAATTAAATCACTTCTGCTGGCTAAGTGGTGGCACTTTGATTTATAGCAGAACTCACTCAGCCAGACAGAGGCTCTGCTCAAGTGCCGAAGGGAGCGGCCACTGGGTGGAGGCCAAGGGGCTTTGTGAACTCGAACGCTGAACCCTGAGCATGCGCATCATAAAATTAGGCACCACACCTGGGCTCTTGTCTCTGGGGTGGGGGGTGCTGCAGGCAGAGATAGGAGCAGGGGGCCTAGAACAGGGATTCTGTGTCACTAGGAATTGGGGACTGGGGGGGGTGGAGAGATAGCATGGAGGTAGTGCATTTGCCTTGCATGCAGAAGGATGGTGGTTTGAATCCTGGCATCCCATATGGTCCCCCCGAGCATGCCAGGAGCAATTTCTGACTATAGAGCCAGGAGTAACCCCTGAGTGCTGCCGGGTGTGATCCAAAAACCTTCACAGGAATACCTTCACAGAATCCACAAAACTTCCTCCCAGCCCTCCAGAAAAGTGGGCATGGGGCTAGAGAAAATGGGCAGAAGGTTCCATGCTTGTCTTGCACATAGTAGACCTGGGTTTGATGATTTATGGTCCCCTGAGCCTGCCAGGAGTGGTCCCTGAGCACAGAAGCAGGAGAAACCCCAACCCCCAAAAGTAAAACAATGGAAGAAATACTAACATCTTTCTTAAGAACTTCTGAATCCAGATAGACCTGGATCAACCCCAGCAATGATGGGCGACTTGTTGGAGAGCCAGGCAGTCCTGAACCCAAACCACTGTGTGCATTCGTAGCAAGTTTTAACAGTGACATTCAAAAGCACATTAATGGGACACTGGGGAGAACTCAGGGGGAGATCTGCCTCTTAGCCCAGCCAGCTAGAAACCCAGAAGATTCCAGGATCCCATCCCCAAATGCCCCCACTCCAAACATCCACCAGGGATAGTCTGTCCAGATGACATGTGGACTAGTCTTCAACTGTGTAAAGGAAGGACCAACTATTACATGGACAAAGCTTGTCTCATGCACAGGCCCATGGGACCCAGAGCTGCAAAACCACTGGAGACAGTCAGTGGTGATGATGGTATGGGAGGGCATGAGACACCCCCCCCACTTGAGCCCTGGAATTCACATCTAAGCTGGACCGTTTATTTTATCACCATGAAAATTAAGGACTGCCACACACAATTTTGGTTTGGATTCTCTCGTGCCCCACCGTGTCACTGCAAGAACCCCTGCAACCATAGCAGCCACAAAGCCCCCGGTGCTAGGGGAGAGAAAGGGCTGCCAGTCTGAGGTCCTTTAGTTGGGGGGGGGGGCGCAGCTAGGGATGGGGGTGGAGGGGGCTCCCAAGAATTCCTCCTCCTCTTCCTCTTCCTCCTCCTCCTCCTCGTACTCCTCTCTTCCTCCCAGCTGCAAAGGAAGCTGGGACCACATCAGCTAGTCAAAGGGTGGCGGGCTCCGCATAGCTTTCCATATCAATGAATCCACTCCCATATATATAAAGATTGCTTTTAAAATTCAAATATAATTATTTTTTAAAAGGCATCCCGCGAGCTCTCCGCCGACGGTGACACTTCTGGGCCCTGTCATGCTCCAGTTGAGGTGCCTGTTGGCAGCCTGCCCAAAGCACTTTGTACCAGCCCCCCCCCCCACCTCCAGATCTGGAGTGAAAACTGATCAAAGAATTGGCAGCGGCCAAGACAGGGCTGAAATCAGCTCTTGGGGAGGGATGGCTCTGCCTATTGTCTCCCCTTTGTGGGAACAGCTGCTGAACGGAGAGTTGGAGCCCCGGGATTAAAATATGCAGACGGGCTGTGCACCTCGCAGAAGCCGCTCAGAGCACTCCAGGGGGGTGCCACCCTGCCTCTGGCCAAGGGGCAAAGCATCCTACCAGGCAGTCTGCAAGAGGGATGGATGGTCCAGCTCCGCCCTCTGCTCCGCTGCGCCCTCTGCTGGCGAGCGGCTGGAACCAGTATCCCAGCAAGGCTGCAGCATCCTTGGGAGGGATGCGACCCGAGTGGTACCCAAGATGAGCCTTGCGCCAGTCCGAGCATTACCCCCCGCAGACGCACCAGGACCAGGAGGCAGAGGGAGGACGAGTTCACGCAAGTTCTTAGAAATAACAAGGAGTCTCTGTCCTGCTGATTGTGAGGTGTAGACTTGAGGGGGGGGGGATACATTTAATCTCTGGGTCCCTTGCACAGGGGCTAATCCGGATCCTCAATGGACCTTTCGCTCCCAAGGGATGTGGAGTGGCAGGGCGGGGGGCTTCTTCGGCAAAGAGGGCCAAGGTTTCCACAGCCCCTTAGAGATGTTGGGAGATCTTTTGTCTGATGGGTGTTGAGTCAACTGAACAGCACCCAAAGCAGATGGATAGATAGGTGCCTAGGTGTCTTTTTAGAGGGTTGGGAGAGTTGACAGTGTGTAGGGGGGGTTTAGTCTTCCCTGGGTAGCTTCTGAAAGCCCTCCCTGGGGTCCCTCTCCTTCGTGATGATGGGGTGTGGGATCCCCTTCTCATTGAATATATGCATGTATCTCTCCTGCTAATCATGCGAGTGCATTTTCAGGGGGGGGTGTGGAGGGGAATTAGCTGCAGGACTCCCATTAACGTGAACTTTATTTCAGTAATGAGGTTCCGGCCCCCAGAACAATCACTGTGGCTGATACGAAGTAATCAGTGATGAGATTCGCGTGCTGAGAATTGGGGGAGGTGGGGAGGGTTGGGGGCGGAGAAGCGGGAGTGAAGTGAGAGGGGAAAGGGGGGGGCGGAGACGGTCGGACCCTTTGGTGCCAGCCAGATAAGGGGGGTGAAGAGAAGCACAGATCACTGCCTTGGCCCTCCCCTCCAGATTCAGGATCCTTCTCATCCTCATGGTGGGGGGAAATCTAGCAAACAAAGATGGTCTCTCTTCCCCTCCATCAGCCCTCTGGGGAGCAGAGATCCAGTGACAGCACACACGCCGTGAAATTTGACAATTAGTGGGAGCCAGAAGCAAAGCACAGCCAGATGTTGTGAACTTCAGGGCTTCCTTCCGGAGGGAGATTCTGGGCTATTCACATCGAGTTAGAATCGCTAGGATGTCTTATGTCCACAAACAGTGCACAAACCTTTATATATTTGTTTATTTATTTTGGAAGGGGACACCTGGCTGTGCTCAGGGCTTGGGCCATGTGGGATGCCAGGAATCTAACTCAGAATGGCCACACACAAGATAAGCACACTGACAGCTATACTATAACTCCACCCATATATATATGTATGTATGTATGTATGTATGTATGTATGTATGTATGTATGTATGTATTTGGGGGGGTCTGGGTTTTTTTTTTTTTTTTTGGTTTTGGTTTCAGGGTCACACCCAAGATACTGAGATGTTAAGTAACATCCAGCTATTACCCAGAACAAAGGCATTCCCTCATCTTCCTCTTTCCTTTTCACCTATTCCTTTGATATGCAATAGCCCACCTGGATCTCAGATGAAAGAAAGGTCAGTCTGGGGCCAGAGTGATAGCACAGCAGTAGGGCATTTGCCTTGTTTGCAGCTGACCTGAAACAGACCCAGGTTATCCCCAGCATCCCATATGGTCTCCTGAGCCTGACAGGAGCGATTTCTGAGCACAGAGCCAAGAGTAACCCCTGTATACTGCAGGGTGTGCCCCCCAAAAAAGTCAGCCTGGCTTGACGTGAAGTGAGTCCATGAGGTGAAAAGCCACTGTGACTTCATGATTCTCCCCAGACTGGCTTGGTTTATTAATTCTTTAAGGCTGCCCTTCTTTCACTCAGGGTTGGAAATACAGCATTGGGGTTTATTTTACACTCAGGGGTTTACTCCTGGTTCTGAACTCAGAAATGATTCCTGGCAGGCTTGGGGACCCTATGGGATGTTGGGGATCCAACCTGGGTAGCCACATGTAAGGTAAATGCCCTCTGCATTGTGCTATCACTCCAACTCCATATGCAGAGATAAGGTGAGCATGAACTGGTTGGAAATGGAAAGGGGGTTCCCAGCAAGGTGACCCCAGACCTTTCTCTGGAAAATAGCACAACAGGGCAGGAGAGAAGGCTCAGTGGACTGAGGGCAGGGCTTGAGGTGGGAAGCCTGGGTTAAAGCCTGGCACTACCTGGTCTCCCAAGCAACTCAGGATGTGACCCCACCATCCCTGCACCAGGGGTAGCTTCCAGGCATGGTTGCCAGCTCTGAGTGCAACACAGCGAGCACAAGGAGTCCACATGCTAACTGTTCTCACATACATGAAAAATAGAAAAATCCAGTCACATTTTGATGCTGCTGTTCTGTCTGGAAAACCAACCCAGCCACTTCTCTTGCCCAGGCTCAGTTTCCTCATCTGCAAAGTGGCATGATCGTCGAGAGGGGTGGAGACAACAGCCTGATTGGGAGAGAGAGAATGAGACTGTGGCTTGTCAGAAGCAAAATGCAATTTAATATTCATTTCTTTGCCCTCGAGCGAGGTATGGCTTTGCTGACTACCAGGTGAGAATAAAGCAGCTTCCTTTTTAGGGGAGGGCACTAGGCTGTGCTCAGGGGTTACTCCTGGATCTGTTTTCAGAAATCACACCTGGCAGGCACAGGGGACCATATGGGATGTCGGGGGATCAAACCCAAGTCCAACCTGGATCATCTGCGTGCAAGGCAAATGCCCTGCTGCTGTGCTATCACTCCAGCCCCTGAAACAGCTTCTGTTTAGGAAGTGAGGTGTGGTTTCCTGCCTGATACCCTCCAGGGCTTCTTCCTTCCGTCATCATCCTTGTTGCAAAGCCTGCCTGGGAACCCCATACTTTCAAAGGGAGCCTACTGGGGTTGTGGTGCTCACCCAGGGCCACTGCAGTGCTCATACCATGCTGGCTAAAGGTCTAAGAACAGAGCTGCTAGGCTCCAATCCAGATGCCAGCCAGGATCATGCTGCAAGGATGTGTGAGAATTAGAATTTAGGACCAGGACCCGGAGAGATAGAACAGCAGTAGGGCATTTGCCTTGCATAGGGCTGACATGGAAGGACATGGTTCGATTCCTGGCAATCCATATGGTCCCCCAGCCTACTGGAGGCGATTTCTGAGTGCAGAGCTAGGAATGACCCCTGAGCACCACTGGGTATGGCCCAAAAACCAATCAATCGATAAATAAATAAAGTTAAAAAAAAAAAAAAGAAGAAATTAGAACCTGAAGTTGCAGAGCAATTTTTTAAGTTGCCGTGGGGGTGAGTCCTCCAAAGCCCCAAGGGTTTGATACATCAAAACCACCTCTAAAAAGTGCTGCAGGCGGCTTCTGTCCTATAGTGCCCGCTGAACTTCAATGAGCCAGCTTCAGGGCAATGGGTTGCACAGGCAGCGAAATATGAAATATATGAGAAAAGATGAGATCACATGAAGTGTGGGGACCCACGTCTGCCAATAGTGTGACAAGTTTAATCTTCCATGTTGGGCGTGTATATATAGGGCAAATCCATAGTAGGCATGAAACACAGTAAGCATGTGTTGTGTATGTAAACATTTCCATGAGATTATTATGTTACTGACCCTGCCCTGATCGGTGATTGTGCCCTACCCTAAGGTGTGACCTGGCATTCTGCTCCCACCCTAAGGTGGTACCTGATTCTGCTCCCACCATTGGGTGGTACCTGATTCTGGGAGATAAAAGCAAGGGTCTGTGGAAGGCGGGAGGCTTTTTAGCTGGAACTGATGCTGAGGCTTTGGGCTTCCGTCTTGTCCACCAAATAAAGCTAATATTTCCACAAGCCTGACTGTCTGCTAGCTGTTTACCCACCGCTTCACCTCAGAACCGCCGGCTGAACAGAGTGGCAGACACATGCTTCGAGCTGGAGGGGAAAGACCTCATCCTCCATCCCTCCATCAGTCAACCCCATCAAGGGCTGATTTGCAACAGGCATGAAAGGAATTTCCACTTTGACAAAAGCTAGGGGTTCTAGAAAAACAGAATCATCATGTTGGTATTTACATAATAAAAACACAGACTAGGCTGTGTTAGAAAGGAGGATGTTGGGCCCAGAGAGATAGCAAAGAGGTGTTTGCCTTGCAAGCAGCTGATCCAGGACCTAAGGTGGTTGGTTCGAATCCGGTTGTCCCATCTGATCCCCCGTGCCTGCCAGGAGCTATTTCTGAGCAGACAGCCAGGAGTAACCCCTGAGCACCACCGGGTATGGCCCAAAAACCAAAAACCAAAAAAAAAAAAAAAAAAAAGAAAGAAAGGAGGATGTTATAACAAAAGATGAAAACCTTATTTGACTACTATAGGCTACTGTACTGTAGGCTAGCAATGAAGGTAGGAACGGTTTACTATTTAGAAGCTGAAACCAGAATACCAGGTTTTGCAAGCTAGCTGGTTGACTTGGCTTTAAGATATAAATACGACTGGCAGAGAGGAACCTAGTCTTTGTTTATTTGGTACTGAAATTTCTCTGGGCAAAAGATTTTTATTGAGGCCATATTTTGACCTGTAATTTTACAAGGGTGAGATGGTCAAATAATGAAAGAAATGTAATGTCAGTACCATGGCATGAATCTCCTAAATATTTCCAGTAAGCCACATAGGGGCAAAAACATCCACAACAGGCCTGCTGGACAAATATTTGTTGGGGTGAGTAAGCTCTCCACATCAGGAGTGTTCAGAACACCCAACTGCCGGGTCTGCTGCCCCCCCCCCCCCAATGGAGGTGCCTTATGCATGGTGTGACAGAAAAGAAAGGCTGAAGTCTTGACAAAGGAACTGGAGTGAATGGATAGAAGGAAGGGCATGAGCTAGGATTAGGGAGGTCCTGGATCTCCCCCCATCCCCCGGAGAAAGAAAAGAACCTTGAGTGCTGAGGACTGTGCTTCCCCCACGACAGCCAGCAGTTGGTGACGTGGTCCTGCCTGGCTGCTGAAGAACAAGGACCATCCAGGGCTCAAGTCAGGGCCAGCCTGTGCTATGTGTGAGCCTGTAATGGCTTTGCAGAGGACTGAGTGCCACCAAACACATCTGGGGGTGGCAAGGGGAAGACACACAAGTGGGGGAAATGTGGAATGCAAGAGTGCAGAAAAGGCTGCAGACACGACAGACCTTGCAAGTGGCTTCAGGTTGAATAGCAGATGTGCCCCCAGGAGAAAGAGAGCACAGAGGGTCGAGACAGGAAGGGATTTAAAGCCTTAACTATAGGGGTCTGGAGTGATAGCACAGTGGGGAGGGCATCTGCCTCACAGGTGGCCAACCAGGGTTTGATCCTTGGAATCCCATATGGTCCTCTGAGCTTGCCAATAGTGATTTCTGAGTGCAGAGCCAGGAGTAACCTTTGAGTACCACTGGGTGTGGCCCCCCAAAAAAAACAGAATAACCCTACCCCCCAAAATAGTTAAATTTGAATGCTTTCACATATTTGGGGGGTACACCCAGTGACACTCAGGGGTTACTCCTGGCTATGTGCTCAGAAGTCACTCCTGGCTTGGGGAACCATATGGGACACGGGGGGGGGGGGGGGTCAAAACATGGTTCGCCCTAGGCTAGCGCTGGCTAGGCAGATGCCTTACAGCTCCATGTCATCGCTCTGGCCCCAGCTTTCACATATTTGACATCAGTATCTGTGGTTTAAACAATTACTTTAAATCAAATAGTTACCCCCCATATATTATGTACATTCCAAGGAATATATTAGATATTAGAAATGAGTTGGAGGAGCCTGAGTAATAGCACAGTGGCAGGGCATTTGCCTTGCATGCTGCTGATCTGGGACGGACCCAGGTTCGATCCCCAGCATCCCATATGGTCATCCAAGAATGCCAGGAGCGATTTCTGAGAGCAGAGCCAGGAGTAACCCCTGAGAGCCGCCAGGAATGGCCTTAAAACCAAAAGAAAAAAAAAAAACAAAAAAACGAGCTGGAGAAACAGTCTAGAGGGGAAGGTGCTTGCCTTGCAGGGAGCCGAACTGAGTTTGATCTCTGGTGTCCTATTTGGTTCCCCAAGCTCACCAGGAGTACTTCCTGAGTGCAGAGCCCAGAGTAAGTCCTGAATACCACAAGATATGGCCTAAAAACAAAGAAACAAACAAAAATGTATGTGAGAGAGAGATTAAAAACCACATCGTAGGTGCCAGACTGATAGCACAGTGGTAGGGTGTTTTCCTTGCACACAACGACCCCAGGATGAACCTGAGTTCAATCTCCGGCTTCCCATATGGTCCCCTGAGCCTGCCAGTAGCATTTTCTGAGTGCAGAGCCAAGAGGAACCCCTGAACACTGCCTGGTGTGGCCTCCAAACCAAAAATAAATATACGTAAATACTTATAGATATATACATTAAAATAAAAAAGAAACTGCAGCATGATATGTTATGTTCATGGTTATCTCCTAGAGTGCTATGTGGGGTGGACTCGCTGCCTTGTTCTATTGCCTTGCAGGATGGACAGACTGAGACCATTTCCAGTTCATGATTCTCTCCAGTGCCCAGAAATGACAGTCCTGGGCATGCTTGATTTGCATAGGCTGGATCTGTGACTAAAGACTAAAGGGGCTTCAGTAGATTCACAGGCATATGGGGCTGGAACCCCAAGTACTGGTCAGTTAAATACCAGTGAGGATCCTCAGCCCAAAGTTCAGCTGCCACTTCCCATTATAGCCAAATTATATTATGATTGCATATCACATTATCTCTACCATTCTATGTCATGTGCTATATTTTATGTTTTTTCCATTGTGACCATATGATTCTATTTTATACATTCTGTCTTATTTCAATATGGCTATACTATTTTATGTGGCTATTCAGAAAATGGTCACATTAATGCCATTAACACTTGGCATGAAATATTTCTCTGCTCACTCCTGTGGGAAGGAAACTCAGCTTAGCCCAGTGCTTTTCAGATAGTGGGGTGCACCCCCCAGGGGGTGAGGCTCCATAAAGGGCTTCACATTTGACCTCGGCAAACACTGTCTTAACAAGCTAAGCCCCTTGTTTAAATCTCTGTCTGTCTCTGGAGCTGAGAGTTGCTGTGTCCTGCTTCAAACCCCACTTCAAAAAGCCATGCATTGCAAAACGTGCTCATTGTAGCCATTAATCCAGATCACCTCTGATTAAAAAAAATTACTTTATATATTTTTGTTTTGCAGGTTAAAGTTTTTTTTTAATAAAGATACTATTTACAGTCACGTGGGGAGCACGAAAAATGTTTTCTTCTTCGTAGGGGGGCATGACAGAAAATAATTGAGAAGCACTGGCTAGCCTGTTCTGTTCAAGTTTGTATCCTATAGGGCCGGAGAGGTTGCGCAGTGGTAGGGCCTTTGCCTTGCATGCAGCTGATCCAGGACAGACCTCGGTTCAATCCCCGGTGTCCCATATGGTCCCCCAAGCCAGGAGTGATTTCTGAGTGCATAGCCCTGAGCGTCACTGGGTGTAGCCCAAAAGTCAAAAACAAACAAAAACATAAAACTCTAAAACAACAACAACAACAACAAAAACCAAGTTCGTATCCTATTTCTATAGGATTTATTTATTTTTGTCTTGTTTGGAGGAGCCATACCATATACACTGAGCTTCAATCAAATATGTTCCAGGGTTGGAGCAATAGTACAGTGGGTAGAACATTTGTCTTGCATGCAACTGACCTGGGTTCAATCCTTGGCACCCTTTAGACCCCTGAGCACCATCAGGACTAATTCCTGAACACAGAGACAGGAGTAACCCCTGAGCACAGCCGGGTATGACTCCCAAACAAGACAAGAGCGACAACAAATAAAAATCAAAGCTGTTGTAAGCCAGAGCCAATGGTAAGTCTTGGCAACACGTGAGCAAGCCTGGGCCCTTTGGGTGCCTAGACAGGCTCACCCCAGCTCCTCTCCTGTGGGCTTGACCATAGATCCCCTCCCCGCACTACATGTCCTCCCAGGCCACCAGGACGAAGTCCAAGAAATGAAAAATTAAGAGGCCAGAGTGATAGTATAGCGGTAGGGCATTTGCCTTGCAAGCGGCCAGCCGCCATCCAAGGACAGACCCAGGTTTGATCCCACCATCCATCATCCCATATGGTCCCCAGACCCTGCCAGGGGCGATTTCTGAGTACAGAGCCAGGAGTAATTCTTGAGTGCCGCCGGTGTGACCCAAAAACCAAGAAAAAGAAAAATTAAAAAGTGAAGAAAGGTACCTGGACCTCATCAAGCGGCAGCTGGGAATAAGGCAGAACAGGACACAGCACACCTGGGCAGCCCCAGAGCCACTTCCCTGAGCACAGTGGACCCGAAAGGGGGTCAGAAGCATGCTGGGCCAGCCTCAGGGGGCTCCTTGTGATCGATTGCCCAGTGCAGGGACAGGCACCAGCGCTCCTGAAGGCATTAGGGAAAAACTGGGAACTTGGTGCCACCAAGTGGCCCAAAGTGCAACTGCACCGTCTCTCGGCCCCTTCACTCTGCAAGGCCTCTGGCTGGAGCCAGGCCCTGCTTGGGAAGGTCCCGGAGTCCCAGCAGCTGCCGCCAGTCAGTGCTCTGGGCCTGTGGACCTGGAATATTACTCAGAGGGACAGGTGTGGACAGAATCAGGAGCCCTACACGGTTCTTTCCTGTCAGCTCTCAGGGTACCACCCCGATGGGGACGGAAATGGTCAGCTGTATACAAGGCAAGTGCCCTGCCTGCTATCCTCTGTCTCTCTGTGGCCCCAGACTCAGGACCTTCTTGTTTGGAGTTCTGGTCTGGGGGCCACTCCTAGTAGTTGTAGTGGATCATAATTGTGTGTCCGTTTTTTGAATGCTACAGAGGTATTTAAACATGAATTTTACATGTGAGACTGCCTACATCTTCTTTCTTGCAAGGTTAAAAAAAATTGTACTTTCTTGTTAGCAACAAGCTTATTAGTACAAACTGTTTGATCTATAAGTTTCTTCACAACAAAATGATTCACGGGCCTTTAGTGTGTTACAAATCTTCTGAATGATAAGCTCCAATTAAAAGACAGCAGGGAGTTGAAGCAGAGGCTTGTCAGTGCAAACTTTAACATCTCAAAGTTTTTTACTCCTAGGCTGGACCTCGGGTGTCAATTCTGATATAAATTAAAAGATTAGCACGTTTTGCCAGGTGTTCTACATAGGGCTCCTTTTATCTGAGCAGAGTAGCTTTAAACGACTAACTTTACTTTGAGAATTACAAAGTTATATTTATGTTTCTCTTGATGCTGATTTTCCCAGGTAAAGTGATATTTAATCAAAGCCATATTGTATGTACTAATTTTGTCATATGGAAGTTAAATGCTCAACTATATACATACTTGGAACAGCAGCAGGAAGATCCTTATCAGGCCAAATATATGTTTGCAACTATTCCTTGAAACTATTACTAAGCTTAAGAAATACCACCCTCACTTTTTAAGGAAGTGACCTCTCCCCCTTTTTTTTTGCGGGGGGGGGGGGGGGTGGGTGGGGGGGCACACCTGGTGATGTTCAGGGGTTACTCCTGGCTATGTGCTCAGAAATCGCTCCTGACTTGGGCGCCATATGGGATGCCAGGGGATTGAACCTCCGTCCGTCCTAGGTTAGCACATGCAAGGCAGACGCCCTACTGCTCCAGCCCGGCCTTAGCTCCTTTATTATTAATTGTTATTCCTCTGATGAACTTGTGTTTAGATATAGTTTTTTTATTTCTTTTATTTATTATTTTTGTTTGTTTTGGGGGACCAGCAGGGCTCAGGGGTTATTCCTTGGTTATGCACTCAGAAATGACCCCTGGCTTGGGGGACCATCTGGGATGCCAGCGAATCGAACCACAGTTCATCCTAGGTTAGCTCCTACAAGGCAAATGCCCTATTGCTTGCGCCACCCTCTGGCCCCAAGGAAGCGACCTCTCTTTGAGCTCTTTTCTCAGCCATCTGCACCGGGGGAGCCAGCGGGCCTTCTGATTTTAACTTTCCTTAAATTATGGCGACAGTGCCGGGGACCAGAGTGATAGCATTGGAAAATCACCCCACTTGCCGTTACCTCCGAGCCCAGGCAAATGAGTCTGAATAATGGTGCGCATGAAATAATCTAAACCAGGCACGTGTAGTCTGGCAGTCTTCTACCTAGTATGGAGCCCCCAGCCTACCAGAACTACTGTTTTTATTTAGTCCAGAGATCACCACTGGTGGGGCAGTAAACCCACCCAGGTTTACAAGCAAGACAATCTTTGTTTTGGGTGAAACCAAGTTGTAAACAAACAGTTACAAACAAAAATAGAGATAAACTTTTAGGTAAAATAAGGTGTAACCCAACAAGTGTGATAGCACAGCAGTAAGGAGGGCGTCTGCCTTGCACGAGGCCACCTTCCCCACCCTTGTTTGATCCTGGCATCCCTGAGCAGCACCTGGAGTGATCTCTGAGTAAAGACACAGGAGGAACCCCTAAACACTGGCCAGGTGTTTTTAAGCAAACAAAAACATCTGGCCATCACCGGCTCTGTTCTAGCTGGGTTGGGCAATGTTGGGGCCATCTAGACTTTCTTAGCGCTGGGTTCAGCTGCAGGGTGGACTTGAGAGCTGGTTCCAGACATTCTAGTCCTGACCAGGCCAGTAAGCTTCTCTGGCTGGAGTAGCCTGACTTCCAAGCAGGATGGGCATGGGGGCTAGGACTTTGATGGATGAGTGGGAGTTCAAGGTGACCATTAAGGGATAGAGACAAGGTCTGCCCTATGCAAAACAAATGCCTTGAACTAGCATATTGTCTCCAATAAAGGGACATTTTAAAGGCTTTACTAAAAGCACTTAGATTTCTTCCCCAGTGTACCTGCATACACAAAAGACTTTAAAATTGGGGGCTGGGACCCGGAGAGATAGCACAGCGGCATTTGCCTTGCAAGCAGCTGATCCAGGACCAAAGGTGGTTGGTTCGAATTCCGGTGGTCCATATGGTCCCCCGTGCCTGCCAGGAGCTATTTCTGAACAGACAGCCAGGAGTAACCACTGAGCACTGCTGGGTGTGGCCCAAAAACCAAAAAAAAAAAAAAAAAAGTTGGGGGCTGGAGTGATAGCACAGTGGGTAGGACATTTGCCTTGCATGCAGTTGATTCAGGTTTGATCCCTGGCATCCCATATAGTCCCCTGAGCAATGCCAGGAGGGATTTTTGACCAGGTGTGGCCAAAAAATAAAAACAAAAACAAAAAAAAACATGAAATTAAATAATGAAAAGGCTTAGATTGTCCAAATAAGATATTTGTACTGAAATCAGATTTATTGCACTAAATTACAAAATGTTAACATTAAACCACTCGGTGGTCTTCAAGATGACCTATTGCAGGACCAGAGAGATGAATTGACACTCGCCTTGCATGCTGCCAACACCAGTTAGATCCCTCAGCACTGCCAGGCGTGAGTCCTCAGGACTGGCAAGTGCGGCCAAACAAACAAAATCACCTATTCCAAACCTAATCTTTAATTTTGGGCCACAGTTCAGCAGTGCTCACGCTTGGGACTTCTATTATGGTTCATTGCTTAAGGGACCACACAATGTTTAAGGAGCAAATTCAAGAATCCAGCTTGCAATGCAATACATCAGCCTTTTGGACCATTTCCCTAGCTCTCACTGACATTTTACATCAAAAAGGTAGGCTAGAGAAGATTTAGTTTGCTTAAAATCTCACAATTAGGGGTTGAAGAGATAGAGTGCTTGCTTTGCACACAGGACAGATGGTGGTTCAAATCCTGGCATCCCATATGGTCTCCCGTGCCTGCCAGGAGCGATTTCTGAGCACAGAGCCCAGGAGTAATCCCTGAGCCCCGCTGGGTGTGACCCAGAAACCAAACAAAGAAAAAGAAAAAAAGAATCTCAGTATTAATTAAGGGTCAAAACTGGAACTCAAGAAATCATAACTTGGGGTCAGAGCAATAGCAAAGCGGGCAGGGTATTTGCCTTGCATGCAGCCAATCTAGCCAATCTGGTTTTGATCCCCAATATCTCATATGGTCCCCCAAGCCTACCAGGAGTAATTTCTGTGCACAGGGGGACTCCAGACTCGGCGCGCGGGGACGGCGGGGAGGGGCCGGAGTTTCCCCTGCGGTGGTGCAACGCGCGCGCGGGCTTGCACCGTCTGCGGCTGCCACGGGGGTGCTCAGCCTCGGGAGCTCGCTGCAAATGTTGATGGGCTTTCCGACCCCCAAGTGGGCCGGGGAGCGCGGCTGGTCTAGGGCCCGATTCGGTCTCGCCGTCCGCGCGATGCAAGAGCCTTTCCCGCCTTCGTAGGTGCTGCTGCCGCTGCTGCTGACTGTGCCCGGCCGGCGCGAGCGAGCAAGGCCATGGCTGGGCCCCGAGACGCCGTCCCGGCCCTGTCGGATTGCCAGTGCCGGATCTGCATGTGCATCCTGCTGGAGCCCGTGACGCTGCCCTGCAAGCACACGCTGTGCCGCCCGTGCTTCCAGGCGACCGTGGAGCAGGCCAGCCTGTGCTGCCCCTTCTGCCGCCGCCGGGTCTCGTCCTGGGCCCGCTACCACGCCCGGAGGAACTCGCTCGTCAACCAGGAGCTCTGGGAAGTCATTCAGAAGCATTACGCCGAGGAATGCGAGCGGAGGCAGGCCGGGCTGGAGCCCGAGGAGCTGGTTGATGACTGTCACCCAGTTCATCTATTAAGTCAACCTGGTGAATTGAGAAGAGAATACGAAGAGGAGGTAAGCAAGGTGGCGGCAGAGCGACGAGCCAGTGAGGAAGAAGAAAAGAAAGCCAGTGAGGAATATATTCAGAAATTACTGGCAGAAGAGGAGGAAGAAGAAAAAAGACAAGCAGAAGAAAGGCAAAGAGAGCGAGAGCAACAACTAAAAAGTGATGAAGAGTTGGCGAGAAGTCTAAGCATTAATATTAATAATTTCCATGAGGGAAATGTCACGGCCTCTCCTACGAATTCCAAAAACTCTGGTACAGTCACAACGAAGTCACAAAAGAAAAGTAAGAACAAACAAACAAGCATTGGAGATATTCAGAAGTATTTGTTACCCCGGTTTATGTCAGCTTCCCAGCCTGAATTTATTCAAGAAATAAGGTCAAACTTGAAGTCAGCTGAGGAACTGGGTAATAATGATATTAGGAGCCCTGTGCAACAAAATAGAGAAACAGTGGAAGGCGAGGCAACACTGTCTTTACAAATGTGCCTTGAAATTCAAGAACAAAATGCGAAGTCTTCAGTAGAGGCACCTCAGTTGTATGCCACTGACACAGATTTGTGCCCTGAAAGGGAAGCCAGAACAGACCTAAGTAATCAAGAGACAGAGCTGTGCCTCGTAAATCATGAGGGGTCCCAAGCCACAGCTCCTTGCTCTAGAGAAAATGCAGCCATGACTTATGGTGAGTGCACTGTGATAGATTTGACAGGTATCATGGACTATAGCTCAGATAAAACAGCCAGCGAAGAGTCTTGCCTGTCAATCAGTAAAGATATTTCCGAAAGAAGAAACCAGGAATCTTCATTTCAAATGGTCAAGGACCCAAGCTTTTCTGCGTAAAGAAGGAAAATACTCTTGGACGAAGAGGAAACAGACATCAACTTTACCCAAAAGCTGATTGATTTGGAAAATTTACTTTTTGAACGACATAAACAAGAAGAGCAGGACAGGTTATTAGCATTACAGCTTCAGAAAGAGGTGGATAAAGAACAAATGAAGCTAAACAGGCAGAAAGGATCCCCAGATGAGTATCAGTTACGTGCTACATCATCACCTCCAGAAAAACTCTTAAATGGACAGAGGAAATCTTCCAGAGATAGAAACGTCAAAAAGCAAGCTGAGATGGAGCGTTCAGAACCTCAGAGAAGCCGTAAAAATGAAAACTGGCAGTCTTCTTTAAAGACCCAGTCGAAACCTTCAGTTAAGGGAAGGAAGAGGTCAAATTCTACTAGAGATAATTGTAATCATGTGAAAAGTACTCATTCCCTAGAGCTTAGTAGGTCGCAAAAAAGTATCTTTCAGATGTTTAAAAGATACACAAATTAATGCAGAGATATAAGAAGTGTTATATACTTTAGGTAAAGCTGGTTGGGAAACTCATTTCTATCAAAGAATCTAAATGTTTTTACGATTGCATACTCAGAAGGAAGAATATACACGTTTCTGACCAGCTCATTGGCCAGCAAGAAGTCATTTCTGTTGATAAAAACTTTCAGTTGCAAAGCTTGTTAATCTTTCTATCATAAAAATTGCTTTCTGCCCCCAAGAAATCTTTGCAAAAATCATAATGTATTATGGTCTTTACTTATTTTTTTCCTAAATGATAGTCAAAGCAAAATTATGATACCAAGTAGTGAAGAGTTTAAGTTTCTTGCTATTTTTCCGTATACGTGCAGACTTCAATATGTTGTTGTCACTTTTTTTTTTTTTTTTTGGTTTTTGGGCCACACACCAGCGGTGTTCAGGTCTGCTCAGAAATAGCTCCTGGCAGGCACGGGGGACCATATGGGACACCAGGATTCGAACCAACCACCTTTGGTCCTTCCTGGATTGGCTGCTTGCAAGGCAAACACCGCTGTGGTATCTCTCCTGGCCCTATTGTCACATTTTTAAAGAATATTTAAAATGGTTTCCGATCAGTATCATCAGAAAAATCTATAAATTTGAAATTAATGGACAGAGAGGAAGTTAGACTCAATTAGAGAGGAGGGGCCGAAGAGATAGCATGGAGGTAAAGGTGTTTGCCTCACATACAGAAGGTCGGTTGTTCGAGTCCCGATGTCCCATATGGTCCCCCGAGCCTGCCAGGAGTGATTTCTGAGAGTAGAGCCAGGAGTAACTCCTGAGCGCTGCTGGGTGTGACTCAAAACCAAAAACAAATAAAAAACCAATTACTTAAATCTTAAAAGTTGAGAGGTTGCCAGTAGAATACGTTTGGAAGCATTAGAACCTGAACCATGGGACTGGAGAGATAGCATGGAGGTAAGGTGTTTGCCTTTCATGCAGAAGGTCATTGGTTTGAATCCCGGCATCCCATATCGTCCCTGGAGCCTGCCAGGAGCAATTTCTGAGCTTGGAGCCAGGAGTAACCAACTTCTGAGCCCTGCTGGATGTGACCCAAAAACAAAAGAACCTGAACCAGAAATGAGGTGGGGGGGAGGGAATAGTCACATACTCACCTCTTTTGCGAAATGACACTAAAAATATTTGAAATTTACAGATTTTCAGACCATAGTATCTGTTGTCTAAAGTTATGGAGTTAGAGGGATAGTACAGGATTAAGGTGTTTGCCTTTCATATAGCCAGTATTGTGCATGGTCCTAGTCACAGATTATCACCTCAGTAGTAAGCCTAGAACCAGGAATAAATACTCAGCACTGTGGTCTGGTCCCTAAACGCTATTATTAGGTTACCTGACACTTTTCGTAATTAACATCTGTTATTTTCAGAATTGACTACAGAAAACTAAACAGTATTCTGTTTTAGAGCCTAAGGCATGAGTTTATTTCTCTTATTTTTTGTATTAATGCTGACTGACTTGTGCTAATGAGCCAAAAGTATATTTGGATTTTGCTCTAAAAGTTAAAAGCGTCTGGGTTTTCATTTTAGGAACTCTAAATATTAATTTTGTTTGATATAATTTTTCAGCATACAACAGTTTTGACAGGATTTCTTTTTTGTTTGTTTGTTTTTGTTTTTGGGTCACACCCAGCAGCGCTCAGGGTTTACTCCTGGCTCTCAGCTCAGACATCGTCCTGGCAGGCACAGGGGATCAAATGGAATGCCAGGATTCAAACCACCGTCCTTCCACATGAAAGGCAAACGCCCTATCTCCATGCTATCTCTCCGGCCCCAGAATTTCTTTTTTGATTTGTAGTTCATGTTTTTGGATCACACCCAGTGATCTTCAGGGGTTACTCCTGGCTATGCATTCAGAAATCACTCCTGGTTTGGGGGACCATATGGAACACCGGGATTGAAGCCAGGTCCATCCAGGGCAGCCATGTACAAGGCAAACACCCCACCACTGTGCCATTTCTCCAACCCACGCATTTTTTTGGGGGGGGCGTCCACACCGGTGGCGCTTGGGTTACTCCTGTCTTTACACTCAGAAATAATTCCTGGCAAGCTCGGGGGACCATGTGGGATGCCAGGATTCGAACCACTGTCCTGCATAAATGCTCTACCTCCATGCTATCTCTTTGGCCCTCTACCAGTGCATTATTTAATGTAAAATGTATTTAATTTCAATAAAGTGGCAAGGAACTTAAAAAAAAAAATTTCTGTGCACAGAGCCATGAGTAACCCCTTAGTGCCTTCTGGGTGCCAAATATCCTCAAAATAAATAAAACAGAACAATAAAAAGCACACACACACACAAAAGAAATCCTAACAATTTTATTCTTTTACAGCCAGGTTTACTGCATATACATAGTAAAATTATTCTTTCTAATGTACCAGAGATTTTGACAGATAAAAAAAATAAACACTACCACAATCAAGTTCTCTGCCTCTTCAAATCCTTCAATCCCCTTTAAGGTTCATCCTTAATATAGCAAGGACGTGAGGGATTTCAGCAGGACAGTGTTATTTCACCTCCCCTGGGAAAAAATCTCATGTTGGATTACTTGAAAATGAAACTGGTGGAGCCAGAGAGATAGCACAGAAGATCTGCCATTAAAATAAAACTAAACAAAACCTCTAATTAAAAATCAGCCTCCGCCTGACAAAGTTGGGCACCAAACAGCTCCCAAAAGTGCTTACCCGTCCCTGGGCACCTACAGGACTGACAGGGCCGATGGCGCTAAACCTGGTAGGTACCCTTTCTCTAGAAGGTTGTTAGTGCCAACGTGATAACCAGTGCCTCCGGTTCGGGGGTGAGATGGTACTCATTTGTCACCAGGTCCACCTCTGAGGAGGTCACCAAGTGCATCAGCTATTTTTATAAAACCAAGATGCACGGAGTCCCGGCCCACCGAGGGGGTACGACCCCAGTCCCGGGAAGATAGAAGTTCCTTTAAGGTGCCAGGCGGCAGCCCAGATAGATTAAAGCCGAAGGCACCACTGTAAGAGAACCTTACAATTTATTTCATTAAAAAAAAAAACAGAAGTTGGTGAGGCATTTTTTGATGATCCTTGGCTTCTTACTATGTATGGGATCACTAACACTTTATTTCCTGAGCTCAACAGGGTCTTATACAATAATCATGTTCTTGAATTACTCAAAATGTTTGTAAGAGGAAGAAAAAATTTTCATATTCAATTACTTATTGACAAAAATAAGCAAAAGTCCCAGAAATCGATGCACGCTGGAAGAACGAGGTTCAACCTCCTGTCCTTAGAAAGCAACACTTTTGCAAATATAACATCCAAAGAATTATTTCAAGACATATTTTGTGGCTTATTAGAGGAGCAAAAATTTATGTGCCTTGGGGTTTATCATCTGATGAATAAAATAGATCTAGAAGATGAAGAACCGAAAAAGTTTGTGATTACCCAACAACCAATAATTCTAAGATGCAAACCATAGATCTTGTATTTGGAGTTTCAAGTTCTTAGGAACAGACATGAATATGAAAGCTTAAGGCTTTGACGTATCTATCTCACTAGCCCCAGTATAAAAAAAAACAAGTATAAACACACACACACACACACACACACACACACACAATCAAAGATGCACGGAAGAACAATCTCTGTGTTGAAGATGGGTAAGTTTTGGCCCTGATCCTGCTGGCCCGACTGACCCAACCCTACCTGACCTGACCCAACCCTCTTCCCTCAGGTGCCCCAGGAGAAGCCCCGGGGAAGAAAGAGGAAGAGGTAGGGGTGCGAAGTGAAGAAGGAGGTGTCTGGTGTAGACGGGCTGGTGGAGATCCAAGTGGCAAAGTCATGCTCTTCGGAAACTCCCTATTCTGGCTCTTGAAGGTGGAATCCTGGGAAGGGGGCCGGGGCCAGACAACAGAACTTGTGGGGCTTAGACTGCTCGCCTGTGTACTTCTGTGTCCCAACACCTCCCCACACACAAAGAACCCAGCGCAGTAGGGCAGGGAGGTGGTCTGAACGGCTGGAGCTCAGGCTCTGCATACGGGGTCCCAGGCTGGCACCCACCGGGCTCAGTCCGCTTAATCCTTGCACATCTGCCAACCAGATGTGATTTGTGGGGTAGCGCCTACACTGCCAGGACCCTCACCCTGGTCTCCGCTGGGAAAAGCCTTGTGACGACCTCCACAGTTACTCTCCCCACATCAACAGAAAACGTGAGGGTCAGAGGCGATGTATGGCGGCCAAGGCGCTGACTGGCATTGCCCACAGCCTGCCAGGGCTTGATCTCAGATTGCGCTGCCCGTTGGGGGCCAGGAGAAAAACTGGGAATATTTACTTTTCCACTAGTTTCGGTGTGGGTGTCTTCCGTCCATTCACATGCCTGTCTCAGAGTCCAGTGTGTTTCGAATTAGGGGTAAAACCCTCAGACCCCTGTGGGAGCTTGCAGACTGCTTGGTCTTGGCTTGGGTCCCCTTCCTGATGGGGCTTGGGGTACTTCTTGCAGCTGACTAGGAGAGGCCCCCAAGTTGGAGCCGAGGGACTCACAGGGCCTCTATTTTGAGACAGGACAAAGGCCAGCAAAGCAATGGTTTCCATGATGATGCCATCAGGGGGTGAGTCTGTTCAGTGTCCATGTGGTGGTGGTGGGGCTTTTCAAGGCGCAGTGTCCACCCCCAGTGAAAGCCTGCCTAAGGGACCAGTGAGGGGCAGAGAGGTGGGGAACCCTGATGACAGACATGGAATGGGAAAGTGTCCCCCTTTGTGGACGGCCCAGGATCCCCCCACCCAATCAACCCAGATATAGGCCCTGGGTGGGTGCTGAGCTAACAGCAGAGGGGGGGGGAGCTGAGCCCCAGCTGCCCTGTTCTTCCATGCAATACCAGGTCCACCAACGCCAAGGGGAACTAAAGTAGCACAGACAGAGCTGAACGAGGGCCCAGGGCCCCCCATCCACCCACGCAAACCCTGTTCCCACCACTCTGGGAGGGACTGCAGTGTGGGATCAAGCCCAGGGCCATCAGTGCAGACCTATCAGGACCCTGAACATTCCTGGTCCCGAGTTCAACCAAGAAAAGGGAGGAGAGGCCCAGAGGGGGGACACCCATCTGTCCCCAATCACGAACTTTAGAGTCTGTTCAGTGCCCATGTGCTAAGGGAGGGGGGAGGCTTTCCAAGAACCAGTGCTCATCTGGGTGGCCGGGACCCTTGGTCTTCGCTAATGAGGCGCTCACCAGGCTGGAAAATAGCAAGAGCCTGCCTAGTGGATCAGCGAGGGGCAGAGAGCTGGGGAGCCCTGATGGCAGACACGGAAGGGGGAAGGTGCCCCTTGGTGGGTGCTCCTGCTGCAGTCACAGCCCAGGACCCCAGAGAGCCCTGTGGGAGGGTGGGCGGGCAGGGGCAGCTGTGCAGGGCCCGAGCACTGCCCCTGCCTCCTGGCCCTCTCCCACCTTCACTGGCCACTGATTTCTTCCAGAAGGAACCACTATTTCCCTGAAGGCCCAAGCAGGGGAATCTCAGGTCTCCCTAGAGATGAGGCCCAGCGGCCCAAAGACCAGGGAAGTTTGGTGTCTGCACCGCATGGCAAGAGGACAAGAAGGTCTTTTTACCTCTTGGAGTTGGAGAGAAAACTGTAGAAAGCAAGCACAAGGGCAGGAAGGTGCTGGCCTTGCTCTGATGGTCTCCCCAGCACCGCCGTGAGTTGCCCCATTTGTTAGGTCTCGTTTACACCTTTGTTGATTGTTTGAGTATCCGCAAAGAGCTCCCAGAATGAGAAATTGATTCCCATCTCCTTGTCCCCTTTTGCGGGGGAGATCTTGGTAATATTTATCCGCGCAAATAATCCACACAGCGAGGAGGGTTAAGGGTTAAAAGGTTGGGAGAAGAGAGTCCTTTGTCAGCCTCCTGCTAGCTCCAAAACACACTTTGAGCCAGCCAGCCACCTCTGGCAAAAGACCCCGAAAAACCACGCTCCCAAACTATTTATACGGCTCTCAACAGCGCCCCCACCTGGAAAATCCAGGTGGGACAACAGGCAAAGAATAATCTTTTCATATACAACAATCCCCCTCCCCTTTTAGTAAAGAAACCATAATAATGTACAGAAGTAAGTAATGTTTTCTATAATTATAAAAAGAACAACTAGGGGCCGGGCGGTGGCGCTAAAGGTAAGGTGCCTGCCTTGCCTTCGCTAGCCTTGGACGGAACGCGGTTCGATCCCCCGGTGTCCCATATGGTCCCCCAAGCCAGGAGCAACTTCTGAGCGCATAGCCAGGAGTAACCCCTGAGCGTTACCGGGTGTGGCCCAAAAAAAAAAAAAAAAAAAAAAAAAGAACAACTAAGCAAAAGAAAGGAGAGGCTGCTTGCATAAGCGCATCACAGGGAAAAGTAAAAAAAAAAAAAAACTTCTAACCTAAACACAGGATGTCCAAAACCAGAAACATGTGTCAAGGAATCAACTACAAGCTCCAGAGATGATAGATCTACGGCATACAAGATGAAAAATTCCAAGTAAGTTCTTCCTTAAAAAAGCAGATGGAGAATCTGAAATTCAATGATCAAGAATCTAGTAGGCGATGGGGAGCTCCCAGGGCAAACACAAAGCCCGATTGTAATCCGGAGACAGAGATCCTTCGAAGAGATGCTAAAAAGGCTGTGTAGCAGGCGAGATGAAGCACATTTTCCATTTATGTCCAGGTTGACCAGAAGAAATCCCTCCTTTGGGGGCAGTAAATTAGGCCCCTATTCTGTAGGAACAGGCACACCCCCCTGCAGAGTGGGGGTCCACTGCAATGATGATCAATAGGTATCTGAACTTAATCCAAGTACCTAGTCTAGTCAGAAGTCCATATGAGGTCTGAAATTGATGAGCCACATATGGCCTATTATTTAGATGGGAGCTTAAGTCACAAACCAAAAGAACATGTAAATGAACAACTTGAGGGTCCATCCAAAATGGATAGAACCTCCTTTTGAACCTACTAATTTTCCCATGATGTGCCCAGGCATAAACCCTGGTACCAGACAAAAATATCATTTAGTAAATTATTGACAACAATATCTAACCCACTAACCTAAAGTAAAGAAAGCAAAACCCTAATGTAATACAACATCAATTCCTAAAATTAAAAACTAAAATCTAAAAACATTAATTACAATAGTCAAAGGAAGAAAAGTATCAAATATAACTTCAAAGGATTACAATTACAAGAAAATTACAAAAGGTGAAATTTCTGCCGAGTCCAATACCACTCTGTAAAGATGAGGAATCCAGAACTCCGAAAGTCTGACCAAAGACACTTAATGAGTCTGGGAAAGCAAGTTGCAGCTTGATACAGGATACAGCACTCCAACAGTCAAGGATGTCTTCCTCAGGCTGAGATCAGAAGGCTTGTAGTTGTGAGTGAAGGAGATGATTTGCACATGTGAAGTGATTCCTGAAAATTGAATGTTAAGGACAAGGAAGAGAGAGGGAAGGATAAGGAAGACTAAATTGTGGAAGCTAAAGTTAGGAAGAGAACTATATACAAAACATGCAAAACAGACAGACACATACAAGACATACATATACAGACTTCACAAAAAATATGGCCATAACACTCACTCATACTTACCAAAAAATATTTGTTGGAAAGAATTTAAAATAGAGCAAAAGAAAAATTTCAGCTGAATCAACAAAAAGCGCTTTAAAATATAATAGCTGGCAAACTGTTTAGAAGAATAATTTCAAATTCACCAAAATATATATATATACATATATATTTTTAAGGCAGAGTAGAGTAGATCTGAAAGACAATGTCATGCACAATATGACCATGGAAAACAATAATACAAGTATAGAACAGTGATTCTATCGAAGTCAATCATAGATGATGAGCACTGTGAAGAGAATCCACCTAAAAAGTATTGTTATGCCAAGATTATGAATTCACTTCCATCTTGAAGTCTAAATTGAGGGGAATAAAACAATGATGTTAGAGTGAAAGATTGAAAGTTGTTAAATGAGTATATCTCAATACATTTAACAATTACATATAACAACATTAATATGCTGAGGAATTTTCCTCTCAGGTGAGCCTTGAGTAACACTAATTAAATTGCAAAATTTCCTGATTAATTGTGACCTAGAGCAGTACTGAAATTAAGACATAAATACACTATACAAGCAACCGCAATGGGGATCCACCATTTTCAATCCTATTCAGCAAGCATACCTGTGAAAGGAAGCATAAAGCATTAATAACAACCGACAAATAAATAAAATGATTATCTGGCATTAATTGTAGATCCCTGTGACGTGTAAAACAGGATGTATGCTGCTGTGGATTTCACTGATGTATTAGGGACTCTTTTGATCTTCATTGTCATCAGAATTGATCCAGTGTTGTCTTGTGGCAATTTTACAGTATGAAGTAGAGTGTCCATAGTGAACTTTACCATAATGGTTTGACACTGATGATAAGTTGTATTTTTTCAATCTTGCTCTTATTTTCAAGAGTGAATTCTGCTAAGTTGAGGTCTTCTAAAGGAAAATCCACATAAGTGTGCAGTTTTTTAATTTGCCATCAAAAGCAAAACGTTTCAAATGTATTATTAGTATTGATGGCAGTTTCCATATGTATGTTTTCCTTAAAAAAATCCCTTCTAGTGTGTTGCAGCTGTTTACATAGTGTGTGTGTGTGTGTGTGTGTGTGTGTGTGTGTGTGTGTGTGTGTGTGTGTGTGTGTGTGTGGTGGTAGGGGGTATTCTTTGGGCCTCATACCATGTCCCTGAGTCCCTGCCTGCCTAGTTAATTTTTTCCCTTTTGGAGGTAAAATGGTAAAATCCAATGATCTTAAATATGCCATTTGTTTTGGCAAATTTCCATCATCCTGCAGGGCTGGTGCTGTGGCTCAGCAATTGAGCACTCTGCCTTGCTTGTGTGAGGTATTGGGCTTGATCCTTGTGTATGTAAACATTTCCATGGGATTATTATGTTACTGATCCTATCCTGATTGGTGATTGTGCCCTACCCCAGGGTGTGACCTGATTCTGCTCCCACCGTAGGGTGGTACCTGATTATGATGTATAAAAGCAAGGGTCTGTGGAAAGAAAGGGCTTTTTTCCTGGGGCTGATTCTGGAGCTTGTGGCTTCAGCCTTATACATGGAATAAAGCTCTTACCTTGAGAAGCCTGACTGCCGGTTAGCTGCATTCACCTCAGAACCGCTGGCTGAACAGGGTAGCAGACGTGTGGTCCGATCTGGAGGAGAAAGACCTCATCCTCCATCCATCCATCAGTCAACCCCATCAAGGGTTGTTCTGCAACAATCCTCAACACTACACACACACACTCTACACACACACACACACACACACACACACACACACACCATGACCACTGTGTCATGCTTCTTATCTTGTGTAAATTATCTTCGCTGTTAAATCCTTTGTTGGGTATTTGTGAATCCAAGAACAGTCCCCAGAATGAGAAATTACTTCCCATCCCCTTGTCCCCTTTTGGGGGGAGACCTTGGTAATATTTATCCACAGCAAATAATAATCCACACAGACAAGAAGGATAGGGTGTAAAAGATTGGGCAAAGAGAGTGAGAGAATCCTCTTGCAGCCTGCAGCTTTCGCAAAAGGACCCTTCTCCCCTGTCCATCAAGCTATTTATTGCCAACTCCACAGCGCCCCACCTGGAAGGGCTAGGTGGGGCAATAGTCACAGAACAATCCTAAGGAAATACTTTTATATACAACAATTCCAAGAATCTTATGGAAACTTTTTCATATACTACAATCCTGCTTGCCTAGAAAGTTCTCTCAGACTCTTTCCTGGTCTGTCATTACCCAGTAGTAGTATCCTGGTGGCCATCAATGTTCTGACTTCCCTCTCCTGATGGCCACCACTCTTCTGATTTCCTTTTGCATCTCCATTTCTTTTGTTCTTCAGGACTCTGGGACATGAAGTTTCCTTACCTTGTGTCTAAGATATGATCTGCTCACATTCATTCCTCTTTACTGCCGAGGGCTGTTCCACAGCTTGACCCTTCCATTTGTTAACTTGCCTCTTTACTGATCAGTACTTGGGTTCTTTCCAGGATGGGCCAAATTGAGCAAAGCTCCTCAGGGACATTGTTCTGTGAGGCTTTTTGTGAACATGTGTCCTGGGTAAACATGAGCCAGGCACTGCTGGTCAAAGGGCAGGTATGTGTTTTGGTTGGAAAGAAACTGCCAAGCGTTTTCCTGAGTAGTTTTTATGCTTGTCAGACTCCCACAAGCAAGTGAGAGTACCCCTGGCTTCACATCCTGGTCAGTGGTAGATATTGTCACTCATTTTCACCTCTGCTGCTCTGGAGGGTGTGTGGCCATCTCTCACAGAGGTTTTGATTTCCATTTCCCTGATGACTGAGGTTGGGACACTTTTGCAAGAGCGTATTCAACATTTATAGCTCTTCCTTTTTGATTGGTCCATTACCCTCACTCTCCCACAAATAATTAGATCAAATTATTTGCTTTTTTCATGCTTCACTTGAAAGGTGCTTTTTGTTAGTTTTCGTTTGGGGCCACCCCTGGCTATTCTCAGGGCTTACTCTTGGCTATGCACTTAGGGATCATTCCTGGCAGGCTTGGTGGGGGGGATCATATGGGGTTCTAAGGGTCAAACTTCAGTCGGGTGCCTACAAGACAAACACCCTACCTGCCGTAGGCCAAGAATTCTTTATTTCAGATACAAATCCTCAGTCAGCAAGGCTGGAGTAGGTTATTGGATTTAATGAATCCTAATTTATCAGGTTTTGCTTTGTCTTCTTCTTGTTTATTGGTTTTGCATTTGACAATGCTCAGGACTTACTCCTGGATCTGAACTCAGGAATTAATTCTGTCAGTGCTCAGGGAGCCATATGGGATGCCCAAGATTGAATCTGAGTCTGCCTGTGCAAGAAAAGTGCCCTCCGGGGCTGGAGAGATAGCATGGAGGTAAAGCGTTTGCCTTTCATGCAAGAGGTCATCGGTTCGAATCCCAGCGTCCCATATGGTCCCCTGTGCCTGCCAGGAGCAATTTCTGAGCATGGAGCCAGGAGTAACCCCTGAGCACTGCCGGGTGTGACCCAAAAACCACAAAAAAAAAAAAAAAAAAAAAAAAAAGAAAAGTGCCCTCCTTGCTGTGCTATTGTCCTGCCCCTCAGGTTTTGCTTTATGGTTATTGTTTTCCAGTTCCAGATTCCCTCCCCATCTCTGTGTTGCAAAGATAGTCTCCTGTGTTTTTTCCCTAGAAACATAACAAGCTTTGACCGTCAGGGCTGTGATGAATGAACTTTAGATAGTCCAAGGCATGGCGGGCCGATCTCACAAGTGCTATTCAGGTTCATTCTGCACACATTGATCAGTTTTGTTTATTTGCTTGTGTTTTTTGAGGGATGCTTCTCCAGCGTGCTGGGGGGCCACCAGGACAATGGTAACTGGAGAATATGTGGTGCTGGGGACTGAGCCTGAGCTCTGCATATGCATGTGTATGGCCTCTTCTCAGGGCCAGAGCAATAGGAAAGCAGGAAGGGCACTTGCTTTGTACATGGCTATGTTTCAGTCCTTGGCATCCCATAGTCCCCCGAGCTCCATCCACAGAGCCAAGAGTAAGCTCTGAGCACTGTTGATTGTGTTTCACCACCACCACACCCCCGACTCAAAAAGTGCCTCTCTGGGCCAGAAAACACAGAAGGGAGGACATACGTAGTCACGCTGCTCCAGGAGCCTGTGACACTGCTTCAAATCCCTGGCATTACATATCAATCTCTGAGCAATCCTGGGCGTGGCCACCCCCAAACCTGCCTGAGTCTAGGCTTGGACTTTGGGCTTTGAGCTCACCACATCTCTAGGGTGGGGTCTTTGGACTAATGGTGCCTCCGCCCTGAACTGAGGTGAGGGCTGAGAGCACAGATGGCTGAGCCTGAACTCCCTTGGTACTAGGAGCATCTCATCTCCATCCAGACGGTCCATCTTCTTTTCTTGTCCAAAATCATTGTGGCTATTCTATCAACAGTTTGCCTGGGTGATGTTTCAAAGATCTTTATGATTCTCTATTTTGGAGGACTGATCCAGGGGAAAATGTCTTGGCTGGGAGGAGCTTATAATTAGCTAGAAATGACAGTTTATGTTGATGTATCTGTTTCTGCATAAAATCTGACATATGGATCATGAAATGTGGGAACGTTGAATCCAAGATAAAAATTTAGTTTCCTTCCTTACTTGGTTTTGCTTTTGGGGAACACACCATGGTGGGTCCATCTTGGGGTGCCAGGGACTGAACCCTGGTGACCATGTGTGACGCAACCACCCTTACTGCTATACTCTCTCTCTGGTCTGTTTTCTTCATTTCTTTCAACAGCATTTCTTCACTTTTAGTATATGTGTTCCAGCACTCTGGTGGCTTTTCATCTTAAGTACCTTTATTTATTTATTTTTTGTTTTGTTTTTGGGGAGGGGCACATCTGGTGGTGCTCAGGGGTTACTCCTGGCTATCTGCTCAGAAATAGCTCCTGGCAGGCACAGGGGACCACATGGGACACTGGGATTTGAACCAGCCACCTTAGGTCCTGGATCGGCTGCTTGCAAGGCAAACACTGCTGTGCTATCTCTCCGGGCCCCAAATAATTTGATCTGATTTTTTTTGGTTTTTGGGCCACACCGTTTGACGCTCAGGGGTTACTCCTGGCTATGCGCTCAGAAATCGCCCCTGGCTTGGGGGGGGGACCATATGGGATGCTGGGGGATCAAACCGCGGTCTGTCCTATACTAGCTCTTGCAAGGCAGACACCTTACCTCTAGCGCCAACTTCCCGGCCAGTACCTTTATTTTTATGCTGTTATTTTCTTATCTTAATTTTCTTTCTGAATCAGTTGTTATTGGTATAATCAAATAGAAATGGCTTTCATTTTATGCTGAGCAAATTTGCTGAGTTTGTTGTGAACTTTTTTGGGGTGAGGGGGTTGGAACCACATCCACTGGTGCTCAGGTGCCTCTTCTGACTGTCCCCTTTCTTTCCTTCCTTTCCTTCCTTTGGTCTCACACTCAAGGAGCTCGGGGCTTACTTCTGGCTCTATAATCAAGAATCACTCCTGATGGGCTAGGGGGGAACATCTCTGTCAATGAAGCTGGTGAGATCAGATCCCAATTTGTAGGAGTCACTGGTGAGGTCAGATCTCAGGAGAGTAGAGACTCACAAAGAAGCATCTACCAGCCACTTTGAGAGTGATTCAGTTTACTGTAGGTGGGAAATGGATATTTATATTAGGGGAGAGTAAGTGTGGACTCTGTGTCAGCCAATCGAGAAGGAAGTGAAAAGAGATTAAAATAAGATGGTTCTGGGGCTGGAGAGGTGGCGTTAGAGGTAAGGCGTCTGCCTTGCGAGCGCTAGCTTAGGACGGACTGAGAGGTTCTATCCCCTGGTAATCCCCTGGCGTCCCATATCGTCTTCCCAAGCCAGGAGCGATTTATGAAAGTATAGCCAGGAGTAAACCCGAGTGTCGATGGGTGTGGCCCAAAAACAAAACAAAAAAACAAAGCAAGGTGCTTCTTTATTTAAGGAAGACAGGGTAACAGAATTACAAAAATCAGGGTATGTGCTCTGGATGTTAAAACTGAGCGTGAGATCAGGATGATTAGCTACACATCTGGGATGTCAGAGATGAACATGGATTGGTTTCCCATGTTTGGTAGACAAACAACCCTCCCTGCTGTTATTTCTCCAGTTCCTTGTTTTACTTTTTTAAAAATATATTTATTTAAGCACCATGATCACAAACATGTTTGTAATTGTGTTTCAATTATAAAAAAAAGAACACCCCCCTTCACCAGTGTAAACTTCACACCACCAATGCCTCCCATCTCTCTCCTTCCCCTTCCCCTGCATGTATTTAAGAAAGGCATTCTATTTCTCTCACTTATTACCATTGTCATTAAATTTGCTAGTTTATTTATCTAACTGCCCTCACCACTCTCTGTCGTAAGCTTCATATCACAAGCTGGTACTTTTAGCCCTCATCTCTAATGTCTCTGGGTATTATTACAAAATTATCTTTTTCTTTCTTAAATCTCACAGATGAGTGAGACTATTCTGTCTATCTCTCTCTGACTTCTTTCATTCAGCATAATAGTTTTCATGTCCATCCATGTATAGGAAAATGTCATGACCTCATTTTTCCTGATGGCTGAATAATATTCCATTGTACCACTCATCTGTTGTAGGGCATCTAGGTTGTTTCCAGAATCTGGCTATTGTAAATAGTGCTGCAATGAACATAATTGTGAAGAAGGAATTTTTTATTGTTTTTGTGTTCCTAGGGTATATCCTTAGGAGTGGTATAGCCGGATCTTATGGGAGCTCAATTTCCTGGTTTTGGAGGAATCGCCATATTGTTTTCCATAAAGGCTAGACTGGACGGTATTCCCAAAAGCAGTGAGTGAGAGTTCCTTTTTCACTACATCCCCACCAGCATCCCACATGGTCCCCTGAGCCTGCCAGGAGTGACTTTGGAGCATAGAGCCAGGAGTAACCCCTGAGCACTGCCGGGTGTGACCCAAAAACAAAAACAAAAACCAATTACAAAAAAAAATTAAAAAATAAATCCCAGGGGCCAGAGTGGTGGAGCAGCGGTAGAGCATTTGCCTTGTACACAGCTAACTTAGGACAGACCGTGGTTCAATACCCCGGCATCCCATATAGTTCCCTAAGCCAGAAGCGATTTTGAGCGCATAGCCAAGAGTAACCCTGTGTGTCATTGTGTGTGGTCCAAAAACGAAAAGAAAAGAAAACAAAACAAAAAAAAAACAATGGTTTGGGGAGAACTAGCCAGTCACATGCAAAAAAAGGTGAACTCAGATCTCCATCTAACACCATGCACAAAGAACAAATTCAATGGGTTAAAGACCTTAATATCAAACCCTGAATCCATAGAATAGGTAGGTATTGAGACTAAAGGCAACTTCTTTTTTTAAAATATCTTTATTTAAACACTTTGATTACAAGTATGATTGTAGTTGGGTTTCAGTCATGTAAAGAACACCCCCCTTCACCAGTGAAACATTCCTATCACCAATGTCCCAAATTTCCCTCCTTCCCACCCTACCCCCGCCTGTACTCTAGACAGGCTTCCTACTTCCCTTATACATTCACATTGTTTTGATAGTTCTCAATGTAGTTGTTTCTCTAACTGTACTCAAAAACAGCCAAAAAAAACTTTTTTTTACTACAAACAGCCAAAGAAACACATGACAAAATGCTCCACATCACTAATCATCAGGAGATGCAAATTAAAACAACAATGAAGTACCATCTTATGCCACAGATACTGGCACACATCACAAGGAATAAGAACAATCAGTGCTGGCAGGAATGTGGGAGAAAGGAACTCCCATTCACTATTAGTGGGAATGCCTTTAAGTCCAGTCTTTATGGAGATTTCTCATAAAACTGGACATCGACTCCCATATGATCTAGTTACACCACTCCTAGAGATATATCCTAAGAATGCAAAGACACAGTACAAAAATGCCTTCTGCACACCTATATTCATTTCAATGCTATTTATAAGAACTGAACCTGGAAACAAACCAGATGCCTGATAACAGATTAGTGTCTAAAGAAAGGGGTACAAACACACAATGGAATATTGTGTGACCACCCAAACCTGCCTGCAGGGACTGGGGTTGCCAGTTATTTATGGGTCACGAAGAGGACCTAACCTGTAAAAGAATTGGGGAGGGGGACAAACAGGACTCAAGTCAAGAATCTGATCAAGAGTCGTTTGCGGCAAAGTTCAAAGAGCTTATATACCAAGCCACAAAGAGGCGGGGGGGGGGGGCTGTGGAAAGAAATGTGTAACATGAAGGCATTTACCATTAAAACATTTACAATTATTCAATGTTTTTAGTAAACATAAAGTTAAACCTAGATCTTAACTCATGCTTAAAAGGTCAGCAGGAACAAGGCTAGCAACATAGTTTAGCAAACCTCCTCAGGCATCCTGTTAGGTAGCACAATTTGTGCTAACTTTTTCTTGATTTTTTTACTCATTTCCTAAGCCCCCGGGGGGGCGGCGGGGGGGCCTCCAGGGCAAGAAGTTCTGCAAAGCAGCAGCAGAAGCAGACCAAGGGAGTGGGGCTGTCAGGTCGCTGACAATTTGTGCAGCCATCAGAAGAGATGAACTCATGAAATGTTCCTATACATGGATGGACATGGAAACTAGTATGCTGAGTGAAATAAGTCAGAGGGAGAAAGATAGACACAGAATAGTCTCATTCATTTATGGATTTTAAGAAAAATAAAACACACTATTTTAATAATACCCATAGCCAGTGGTCCTCAAACTATGGCCCGTGGGCCACATATTGTATTTGTATCTGTTTTGTTTCTTCATTGCAAAATAAGATATATGCGGTGTGCATAAGAATTCGTTCATAAGTTTTGTTTTTATTATAGTCAGACCCTCCAATGGTCTGAGGGCCAGTGAACTGGCCCCCTGTTTAAAAAGTTTGAGGACCCCTACTAGAGATGAGGATTTAAAGGACTGGTTCATGATAGGAAGCTTACCACAAAGGGTGGTGAGTGCAGTTTGAGAAATAACTTCACAAAAATTATAACATTGGTAATGATGATAACCTCTAACATAGCTTAAGGTGACCTTTATGACTTGGGAAAAGTCCTTTTACTCTCTTCATGAACAATTTCTATGAGTCATAGATGATGAGTCATAGAAACTTTGAAGGAACTCTACATACTGTTTCAGGGCATAGTCAACTGGATATTGCGAAGGTGGGTGGTGGGTGGCTCGAGGGGACCATGAGGCATTGGTGGAGGGACTCTGAGAGTGTTGTTGTGTTTGGAGCAGGAACTTTGTGTCTGACAAGATGTTGTTCTCTGTGGCCTACAGTATTGGAGATTCTGGAGCCTAAGAAAAAATGAGAAGAAGCGTCAAGAGTTAAGGAAAGTAGTGGATTTCCTGGTGGGGTGTTTTGGATCTCCCCACTAAATGAAATATTGTTTGTTTTTTATTTTTCAGAGGAATTCGCTGCTTTGAAAACAGTTTGAAGATGCCACCCTCACAGTTACAATTTCCACCACCTTGCCAGGATCCTTTTCATCATTTTGCAAGTGAGCCTCGCCTTTTCCTTCAGCTGCAGCCTGTACCAGATCATCTCCATAGAGATAAGTACCTTGAAGGAAGTTTCACATCACCTTTGACGAAGTATGGATTTGGGGATAAAATGGTTGACTGGTTGATTGGTTAGTTGGTTTTTTGTTTGTTTGGTTGGTTTTGGGGTTATATCGGGCATGCTCATTATCATAATGGTCTCTGTTGTGTATGCAAACATTTCCATGGGATTATTATGTTACTGATCCTACCCTGATCGGTGATTGTACCACCCTAAGGTGGGAGCAGAATGCCAGGTCACACCTAGGGTAGGGCACAATCACAGATCAGGGTAGGATCAGTAACATAATAATCCCATGGAAATGTTTACATACACAACAGTCTCTTCTCCAGAGGATTTTTTGTTTATTTTTTGGGCCACTCCTGGTGATGCTCAGGAGTTACTCCTGGCTTGGGGGACCATATGGGATGCCAGAGGATTGAACTGCTGTCCATCCTAGGCTAACACAACAAGGCAGACACCTTACTGATTACTCCACCGCTCTGGCTTCTTTTCCAGAGAATTTTTACAAATATCACTGTATAGATTTTTTCCTTATTTTTATACAAATATTATCGTTCAGAATATAGGTATTTTTAAAACATCTCTAGTTATTATCTTTATTCCCAATTTATCATTTCAATGATATTATTTTTTCTTTCACATTTAATTTTGGAAATGAGACTATATTTCCATGATTCTCAGGAAAACAGAGGGAAATCAAAATATTCCTTGATTATAATGTTAAGAATTTTCTCACTCTGGACTCGAGAAGCAGCTCATGGGGGCTGTTGATAGATGGGATGGATTTTCCAACCTCTCCCTGCAGTAAACTCCTTTCATCTGTTCTCTTGGCAGGTTATTAAAATGGGTGTCATCCTCTGCCAATCTGTCTCCATAGTCATTCTTTATAAACTCTGTCTCATAGTCTGCACAGTTCCAAAGCTGGGGTTGAGTGGGAAAGAAAAGGGTAATAAAATAAATGTTTTGAAATTTGCTTAATAAACTTTTGTGAAAGAATGTTGTTAAAAGTAGATTCATGGGGGCCAGAGTGGTGGCCCAATGGTAAGATGGTACATGGTTTTATCCCATATAGTGCCCCCAGCCAAAAGTGATTTCTGAGTGCACAGCCAGAAGTAACCCCTGAGTGTCACCGGATGTGGCCCAGAAACCAAAATAAGAAAACGTTGATTTATGTTTTTCTATATGGAAATAAAGTTGAAGGAGAAGATATATATATAGTAAGTCGTTCACCACTCCATTTGTAATGCTTCATTTCCTATCTGTAGGGGACTTGGGTTGAATAGTTTTATAAAAAAAGTAATCAAGGGGCAAGAGCAATAGCATAGTGGTAGGGCATTTGCATTGCAGGCGGCTGAAATGGGACTGGCCCATGTTTGATTCCTGGGATCCCATATAGTCCCTGGAGCCTGCCAGAAGTGATTTCAGAGTGCAGCGCCAGGAGTAATTCTTAAGGGCTGCTAGTGTGGAACAGAAAACAAAGAAAAAGGGGCCGGAGAGATAGCATGGAGGTAAGGCTATTCTGCCTTTCATGCAGAAGGTCATTGGTTTGAATCCCAGCATCCCATATGGTCCCCTGTACCTGCCAGGAGCAATTTCTGAGCATGGAGCCAGGAGTAACCTCTGAGCATTGCTGTGTGTGACCCCAAAAAAAACACACAAAAAAAGAAAACAAAGAAAAAAAAGAAATAGAACATTTTATTGCTTAGTTTTTATTTATTAAACATCATTGTAACTTTTTGGCCACACCCTTTTGACGGACAGGGGTTACTCCTGGCTATGCCCTCAGAAATCGCTCCTGGCCTGGGGGGACCATATGGGATGCCAGGGGATCAAACCCCAGTTTCCTAAGCTAGTGCTTGCAAGGCCTTACCTCTAGAGCCACCGCACAGGCCCCACTGTAACATTTTTTAATTGTTTCTCTTTTTTGTTTGCTTGTTTGATTTTGGTTTTTGGGTTATACCAGTGGTGCTCAGGGGTTGCTCCTGGTTCTGTGCTCAGAATTTGCTCTTGGCAGGCTTGGAAGATTATATGAGATGCCAGGACTCAAACCACTGTCCGTCCTAGGTCGACTGAGTGCAAGGCAAATGCCCTACTGTTGTGCTATCTCTCGGGCCCCTGTTTGTTTTGTTTTGGTTTGGTTTTGGGTCACACCTGGCTGCACTCTGGTCTTACTCCTGGCTCTGTCCTCCGAAGTCGCTCCTGGAGGCTTGGGGGACCATACGGGATGCCGGGATTTGAACCACCATCCACCCTGTGGTGATTGCATGCAAGACAACTGTGCTATCATTCTGCCCCAGTCCCCTGTAACTTTAATGTCAAGATACCTGTTATAAGCACATCCCTAGAGGCATTTATTTCATTCTTTCTATCATGTTAGAACCCAGATGATTTGGCAACTTGCCAGTGCTGTTTTAATAGGTCTGGGGCTGGGGATGCTGCACCCCCTTTCTTGAGAGACACATCTGCTGTCCTCTGCAGGTGCACATGTACATTCAGGATATGGATATGTCTGGAAAGATGACCAAAAGGGCAGGGTACTGGTTTTACATGCAGGAGGCCTGGATATCTGGGTTTTCCAAGCACAACCGGGAGTGAACGTCCAATACGAAACTTATAGTAGATCCTCCCACCTATCTGGTGTGCACCCCTACTGCTCCCCAAAAGGTTTGGACCAATGGAAAATACATAATAAGGTTTTCGTACCATTTAAGTTATCACGTGTTTAATTGTCAAGAATTTTTGCAGAACTGAGTCAAGAGTGATGTAAGACACTCTTACGTCAGTAAGGTGTCTGCCTTGTTGTGTTAACTTAGGATGGACAGCAGTTCTCAATATTTTGATCTTGGAATCTCTTTAACATTCTGAAAAGTTAATAGAAAACTGAACCTGTAAGAGCTTCTGTTAGTGTGGATTTATTTACGGCTGATTCATTAATAAAGGAAACAGAAGTAATTATATCTGAAACCATTTTAAAATAAAGCTTCAGAGCTTTGTATCTAATTTTACAGTTCTCAAACATTGTGATCTTGGAATCTCTTTATCATTCTGAAACCTAATAGAGAACTCAAACTGTAAGAGCATTTGTTAGTGTGGCTTTAAGGATGATTCATTTATAAATGAAATAAGAACAAATATATATGAAATCATTTTAAAATACAGAACTTCTGAGCTGTGTGTCTAATATTACAGTTCTCAAACATTGTGATCTTGGAATCTCTTTATCATTCTGAAAAGCTAATGAAGAACTCAAACTGTAAGAGTGTCTGTTAGTATGGATTTAAGGCTGACTTATTTATAAATAAAAAAGGAAAATTATATCTGGAATCGATATAAAATGCAGTGCTTCTGAGCTATGTATCTAATTTTAAATTTCTGACCATTTTGATCTTGGAATCTCTTTAATATTTTGAAACGCTAATAGAGAACTCAAACTTTAAGAGCTTTTGTTAGTGTAGATTTAAGGCTGATTCATTTATAAATGAAATAGGAACAATTATATATGAGGTCATTTTAAAATACAGAACTTCTGAGCTCTGTATCTAATTTTACAGTTCTCAAACATTTTGATCTTGGAATGTCTATCATTTTGAAAAGCTAATAGAGAACTCAAACAGTAAGAGCTTTTTTTAGTGTGGACTTAAGGCCGATTAATTTATAAATGAAACAAAAAGTTATATATGAAATCAGTTTAAAATACAGAGCTTCTGGCCTTTGTATCTAATTTTAAAGTTCTTGAACATTTTTATCCTGGAACCTCCTTAACATTATGAAACGCTAATAGAGATCTCAAACTGTAAGAGCTTTTGTTAGTGTGATTTAAGGCTTATTCATTTATAAATGAAACAGGAACAATTATATAGGTCATTTTAAAATACAGAACTTCTGAGCTCTGTATCTAATTTTACAGTTCTCGAACATTTTGATCTTGGAATCTCTTTATCATTCTGAAAAGCTACTAAAGAACTCAAACTGTAAGAGCTTTTATTAGTGAGGATTCAAAGATGATTAATTTATAAATGAAATAGGAACATAGGTATATGAATTCATTTTTAAATAATATGCCCATCTTACTCTAACAGAATTGAGAAAAATGACTGCCCTTCCCAAAACAACAATGTGAAAGAACAAATGACTAACATCGGGCTTCTTAAAAGATAACTGGAAAACACAGCTTTAAGGAGATAAGGAAGCATTTTGACAGTCATTCTGCTAATATGGGAACAATATTTTTGGGTACTACACAACTTCACATATATAACTACCTTTTAACTGTGGCAGTGTCACAATGAGGAACTGAAACCCTATAAATAATAGCCCTTTTTGTGAGGTTCCACTGAATTGAACCTTAGTGGTTTAATTGCAGGGTCAGGTCCTTGACCCAGGAGTGATTTTGTAACATTAGACACTGGTGAAGAGGATCACATTCCTTAGCTACATCTTGTAGGAAAACTCCATTGCCAGGTCCAGATAGGGAATTTCAGTATCAAGTATTCCTCTCGGTATTAAGAGACATGTGCAAATCCCTAACTTTGGGACTCCCTAACTGGGGTTGATGTAGGAGAGTTCAGTATCTAGTTAGAGAACCACTCTGGTAGCTGGCTCCAGTTTTGATGTGTCCTAGTAGTGTCTACAAACAGAGAACATATTTAAATCATCCCCTTGATTGCAAAACAACTGAGTGAAATCTAAAGCTAAAAGCTCAAGGTGTGCCAGATAAGAACATGCAGCCTAGACAAACAAGCTTAAGACAAATAGCTCGTTATCTAGACTCCATCCAGCAGAATTATCTTTGTCTATTTTGCCCCCAGGTGTGTCTCTCTCTTCTCTATTTCATTCTCCTCCTCCTTTCCCCTCCCCATCTCTCTTTTCCTCTCTCCAATGATCCTTACCATCACATATACAGTATGTCAGAGTGCAGAGTGAGTAGTACATCAAGGTTGTTTCCCCAGAATCTGCATTCTTTTTTCTTTTTTGGTTTTTGGGCCACACCCGGCTATGCTCAGGGGTTACTCCTGGCTATCTGCTCAGAAATAGCTCCTGGCAGGCACAGGGGACCATGTGGGATGCAGGGATTCGAACCAACCACCTTAGGTCCTGGATTGACTGCTTGCAAGGCAAAAACCAGTGTGCTATCTCTCCGGCCCCCATAATCAGCATTTTTAAATAATGTTTTAACTGGTGCATTTTTAAAAAATTTTATAGTGGCCAAAGTGAATTACGAATCTTTCGTAGTAATATTTAAGGTACATAGTGACAATGAATTGGGCATTTCCACCACCAGTGATGTCCACCCTCCACCCCTGTTCCCAGAATGCATCCATATCTCCCTTCTTTACCCCCCAGAATACTAGTGTAACTGGTCCTCACTTGTCCAGCTTGTTGTGGATTAGGTATAGACTCTTGCGGCTTTCTGGGGACCCCGGCCAGCAGGGTGAAGGGGATGAATGCTGCAACTTATTCGTGGGTTCACTGAAGCCGACCCGATCCGAAATATCTATGGGAAAAATCTGTAGACGTTAGAAAGAAGGCCTAAGTCTTTTATCTGATCAAAGGCAATTTATTAAGCAGGCAAGCACTTATATATATTTTTTACACAAGGGGAAGTATGTCTCAAAAACTATTGGTCATTTCAAACCATCTCTTATCCAATTATATTCCAAGCATAGGCACATAACCAAAAATGAATAAAGGTACTAAACATTAAACTTATAGGGCATACAAGCATTGGTCAATTCAAACAAGCTTTTCACCAATTATATGCTTACTACAGGTATTTGGCCAAAAAGGGAAAAAGGATAGAGTGTGCCTTGTTAAGCACAGCCCATAGGAGGTGGGAAAGGGTAAAGGGGGAGGCATGACTCAATGACTGATCCTAGCAATCTTTAGCTCAACCGGAATCAGAGACATATAAGGAAATATTATCTTGTCCCTGGCCTCATGGCCCTGTGGTTAGTACAAGGGGTTATGTTGTTGCAAGATTTCCTATTTGCTCATGGGCCAGGAACCTGCCAACAGTCACGTATGCAGCTCAGTGGAACTATCCACAGAGATAGAGGCTAAGGTTGATAGCATCCATTTTGTGCAGGCTACAGCAGTCTCCCACAGACTCTGTTGTCATTGACTTTGGTCTGATCGTTTATTTTTTTCCACTAAATGTTCATGGGAGTGTCTGGACCTGGTGCCATTCATTTCCCCCCTCAATTTATGAGGCTGAACAAGATGATTCAAGCAATGTGGTTTTGTTGGAGATATAGAAAAAGGAAAAGTTAAAGAAGAAAAATAACTAGGAGGAGTCCTTCTAGGTGTTATAAATATCAATTCAGAAGAGGGACGAGAAAAGAAAATGGTCACAAAAAAATAAACACAAAATAAAGCAATAACAAGAAAAACACGAAAAAGAAAAACGGGTCCAGAGAGATAGCATGGAAGTAGGGCTTTGGCCTTGCATGCAGAAGGACTGTGGTTTGAATCCCCACATCCCATACGGTCCCCTGAGCCTGCTAGGAACAAATTATGGAGTAACCCTCGAGCAAGCGCTGCCCATTGTTACCCAAAAACCAAAACAACCCCGAAAACCCAAAACCAACCCCCCAAAACACAAACAAAAACCAAACCAAAACAAACAAAAAGAAACAAAGCAAGCAACTAAGTAAAAGACAAAAAAAACCCCAATAACGACGACAAAGAAAGAAATCAAAAAACAGTCCAAAAAAACCCAACCAGGTGGTGTTGGTTGTTCTTGTTTTCCCCCCATCCTCCTCCTCTCCCTCCCCTCCCCCTCTCCCTGCTCCTCTTCCTCCCCAAAGGCCCAGCAGAACTCGAACCTGGTCAGCCCGCCAACCTGCTCAGCCCGCCCAGACTAGTCTGCAGCCCAGATCAGAGGTCGCAAGCACTAGGGCTCCGAGGAGGGCCAAGGCCACAGCAGCTGCAATCGCTTCCTTCCTTCTCGGGGTGTGCGGGGTGGCTTGAGCCCTCCTCCCGCTCCCCTCTGCACCCAAGAAGCTCCAAGTCCCAAGTCCCACCCCGCGAGTGCCACTGCGCCTGCCAGATGCTCACCCCCCTCCTTCCTGGGCCTGGCAGGGCCATGTTGGCCAGCACCAACTTGGGCTCCAAGCCGGACTGGTGAGTACCAGCCCCCTGCGCCCCTTGCGCCCCACCTGTCAGCATGGGGGAGAGGGAAGTGACCTCCTTCAGCCCCGTCCCCACACCAGCTCCAGGGCTGCTGCTCCTCCAGTGCTCCCGAGCCTACTGCAGGTGGGCCGGGCTACAGGCCTGGGAGGAGGCACCTCCAAGGCCCAATAAGGCCTTCGAATTCCTCGTGGCAGCAGTGCCAGCATGGCAAGGATGCGAGGGGTCCCCTTGCCAACAGCTCCTCCCCATTCTGAAATGAAGGGGAGCCTGGGGATCCCCAAGTGAGAGTTGCAGTGCCACACACAGTTCCTTCCCATGGCTTCTGAGCTGAGTCCCCTTCCGGGCCTGGCTGCCCTGCACCTCTGCCCCTCAGATTTTGAAGACGACCAGAGCAGCCCAGAAAGAGTGGCAAAGTGGTGCAAAGTCGTTTGCAGTGATTTTTTTTGGAGAGGGTCTGTTTTGTTTATTTGTTGTCAGGGCACAGATCCTGCTGTGCCAGGTCAGTTTCCTCTCCCATCTGTGGTCAGAAGAGGGCAAAGGAGGGAGCCCTTGGGCCTTCGAGCCCCAAGAGTGTCAACTCTGGACTGGCACCTCCTTTTCAGAAAGGTGACCTGGTCTTTATTTTTTATAATAATATATAATTTGACCAAAGTGGATTACAAATCATTCACAGTAAAATTTTAGGCACATAGTGACATTGAATCAGGGTCTGTAAGGCAGGCATAAAAACCAGACCAGTTTTTGTGTTCCTAAGGTATATCCCTAGAAGTGATATAGCTGGATCATATGGGAGCTCAATTTCCAGTTTTGGGGGGAATCTCCATGTCGCTTTCCATAAAGCTTGGACTAGACTGCATTCCCACCAGTAGTGGGTAAGAAGAGTTCTTTTCTCTCCACATCCCCGCCAGCAGTGCTTGTTCTCATTCTTTGTGATGTGTGCCAATGTCTGTGGTGTGAGATGGTACCTCATAGTTGTTTTGATTTGCATCTCCCTGATGATTAGTGATATGAAGCATTTTTCATATGCCTTTTGGCCATTTGTATTTCTTTTCTGTCAAAATGTGTCCATTTCTTCTCCCCATTTTGTGATGGGATTAGATGTTTTTTTCTTGTAAAGTTCTGTCAGTGCCTTGTATATTTTGGATATTAGCCCCTTATCTGAATGGGTATTGAATGAATAGTTCCTCCCACTCAGTGGGTGGCTCTTGTATCCTGGGCACTATTTCTTTGAGGTGCAAAAGCTTCTCAGTTTAGAAAAATGAAAGACATTTTTTTTTTTTTTTGGTTTTTGGGCCACACCCGGTGACGCTCAGGGGTTACTCCTGACTATGCGCTCAGAAGTCGCTCCTGGCTTGGGGGACCATATGGGACGCCGGGGGATCGAACCGCGGTCCGTCTCCTAGGCTAGCGCAGGTAAGGCAGGCACCTTACCTCGAGCGCCACCGCCCGGCCCATGAAAGACATTCTTGCAATAATAAATTTCAGACACAAAAGAGAAAAGAGCTGGAAGTTCCAGCTCACCTCAGGAAGCTCACCACAAAGAGTGATGAGTTTAGTTAGAGATAATTACATTTTGAACTGTCCTAATATTGAGAATGTATGAGGGAAATGTAGAGCCTGTTTAGGGTACAGGCGGGGGTTGGGTGGGGAGGAGGGAGATTTGGGACTTGGGTGATGGGAATGTTGCACTGGTGATGGGTGGTGTTCCTTTTATGACTGAAACCCAAACACAATCATGTATGTAATCAAGGTGTTTAAATAAAAAAAAAAAGCTTCTCAGTTTAATATATCCCATCTGTTAACCTCTGCTTTTACTTGTTTTGCAGTTTCTTCCTTGAAGATGCCTTGAGTCTCAATGTCATGCAGTGTTTTACCTACATGTTGTACTATATACCTTATTGTGTCAGGTCTGATATCAAGGTCTTTATTCCATTTGGATTTTACCTTCATACATGATGTTAGCTGGGTGTCTAAGTTCAATTTTTTTCAAGTGGCTAGCCATTTCTGCCAACAGCCCTTGTTGAAGAGGCTTTGCTTGCTCCATTTAGGATTTCTTGCTTTATTTTTATCAAAAATTAGTTGATTGTGAAAAGGAAGCCAAAAATCCCTCCCTTCACCCCCTTAAATCCTAGAGATACTCTGTAGCCAATCCCTCCCTTAGCCCCCCTACCCTCCCTTCTCCCCCAATAACAGGAATGTAAAGTTTACTCTGTTTCTGTTTGACGGTTAATGGAATGTCTATAAAAGGCCCTCCCATCTTGCTACGGGGCTCTCTCCTTTTTCTGGATCTTTGCTCATTTTGTGTTGAGCACCAGCATGCTGGATGTGTAGCCCGTTGGATACTAAACCCTATGCATTTGCATGAAAGAGTGGCTTGGAGTCTTCCTTGATCACAAATTGATTGGCTGGCCTCAACAATTGTATGTCTGGGGAACATTCTCTGAGTACTCAAACCTAGTCCACTGATCTGAGGGTTTGTCTTTATTCCAATTCCATGCTGATTTGAAAACTATTTCTTTGTAATACAGTTTAAAGAGGAAGTTTAAAATGGGAAAGTAATGCCTCCCATATTCCTTTTACCAATGATTGCTTTAGTTATTCCAGGGTGTTTATTGTTCCAAATTAATTTCAAAAGTGTATGATCCACTTCTTTGAAGAATGGCATGGGTATCTTTAGATGGATCACATTAAATCTGTATAATGCTTTTTGCCATTTTAATGATGTTAATCCTGCCAATACATGAGCAGATGTGTTTTCATTTCTGAGTGTCCTCTCTTATTTCTGGAAGCAGGGTTTTATAGTTTTCTTTGTATAGGTCCTTCACGTCCTCCAAGATATTTGAGTTTGTGTGGCACTAATGTGAATGGGGTTGGTTTCTTAATGTCTATTTATTCACTATCATTATTGGTGTATAAAATGGCCATTGATTTCTGTGTGTTAATTTTGTAGCCTGCCACCTTTCTATATGAATCTATTGTTTCTAGAAGCTTTTTGGCAGAGTCTTTAGGGTTTTCCAAGTAGAGTATCATGTCATCTGCAAACAGTGAGAGCTTGACTTCTTATTTTCCCATCTGGATACCCTTGATACTTTTTCTTGCCTAATCGCTAAAGCAGTACTATGCTGAAGAGGAGTGGAGAGAGCGGACAGCTTTTTCTTGTACCGGAATTTAGAGGGAAGGCTTTTATAGAGAAGCATATAAAAATACAATGTTTTGGTGTCTTGAGCTGACACTGGTATTATTCAAGAAAGACATCTGCGTCTAATTCTGGGGATCAGGTTTTATTATTTTTTTTAGAAGCTGAGCCCGGGGCAACTTCTCAGATGGCTTTTAGTTAGGGGGCATATTTAAAAAGAAAACAATGGCTTTAGCTAATCCAGGTCTTTAAAGTGGACTCTCTTGGCATTGCCTTTTCTTTGCCTTTTGCTGTAGCAGCTGCAGAAGCTTAGCAGCATTTGCTTGGCTCTGCTGCTGCGAGGGTTTGTGGCCGGGTCAAACTTTCTCTGCAATATGCCCCCAAGTGGTGGAGCTGGCAGATTGGGGTACTGAGGGCCGACCCCGTCTGTCTCCAGGCAGGACTCAAGTATGGGGTTTGGGGCCTCTGCAAAGCCGAGCCCTGGGGGGGCCTGTTTCCATTGGTGGCTACTGGAAGAGATTTAGCTGGATCTGAGAAAGGTCGTTGAGGACCCTGGATCTATGGAGGGGCAAGAGGACAGGGATCAAGGGCTTTGAGCCAGTTGCCCACTTGGATTGTCTTGCACCTGCCAAGACACAGAGCACAAGGATGTGTCATAGCCTTGGGCCTGTGATGTCACAGTACCCCCAAAAAAGCCACATGAAGCCACAGAACCCCCAACTGCCCCCAAGGCTGCCAAAACCAGTTTCCATGGCTCCCCCCTCCCACCAGCCATGTGCAGGGCAGGCAGTTCCAGGCCCTGAATTGTTGCAGGAGAAAAATATTCACCTGGGTCTTGGTGTGAAGGCACAGAGCCAGGAGTGACTCCTGAGTGCCACTGGATGTGGTCCAAAAACTAAAAAAAAAAAAGTCTTGTTTTAAGAGGTGTGCTTGACAATAGTGTTCATGATGGGGTTTAATGTATCATAATATAGTCCATCGCCAGATCCTCTCCCACAGCACCCACTCTTGTTGGGAGACTTGAAAAAAATAGTTTTTGGTTTTGGGCCACACTCAGGAGTTACTTCTGGCTCTGTGCTCAGAAATCACTCTTGGCAGGCTCAGGGGAACATATTGGGATGCTGAGAATTCTACCCAGGTCCCTCCCTGGTCAACTGAGTGCAAGGCATAAGCTCTACTGCTGTACTAACGCTCTGGCCCTGAGACTTGAATTTTCAATATACCTTCTGCATTTCTAGAGAATGATTTCAGCTATGTGTTTTTCTCTTTGAGTTTTGGTTGGTTGTATCTTGTTTTGTTTTTTCATTTTTCGGGCCACACCCATTTGATGCTCAGGGGTTACTCCTGGCTAAGCTCTCAGAAATTGCCCCTGGCTTGGGGGGACCATATGGGATGCCAGGGGATCGAACCTCAGTCCTTCCTTGGCTAGCGCTTGCAAGGCAGACACCTTACCTCTAGCGCCACCTCGCCGGCCCTGGTTGTATCAAGCTTCATGGCACATGGGCAAATGTTTAAATCATTAAAGGAGTCAGGGAGGTTACGAGATTCCTTACACTTGGTCTCCTGACATAGGAACTCCTTTTCTGGAGCTGATTAATGCTGATTGCAGTGTTCTCTGAAGGGCCCTGAATAGATGTCTCCCTCAAACTGATGCCAGTGGTGAAAAGGACAGCATGGAGTCTTGTGCTTTTGAACACTAGAACCTCTTGTAAAGGTCGTGACTCTGATCTGTGGGGGACCACCACAGTGCCAGATATTGATTAGCAATTTTTGTCCCAGAAACTGAACCTCCCAGGTAAGCTCAGTCTTGAAGACCTGCCAGTGGCCAGTCTCCATTTTGTATACAAAGCTGCCCCCAATCTCCTCCCTGCTGCCCATGAGGATGCTGTATATGCCGAAGCTTGGCAGAAGAGACAAGTTTGTCTCGGACAACAGACACACCACTCTAGATCATCTTACCACTGGGGACCATAAACAGCCTCCATGACCATGCTGTCCGGGGTGGTGATGGAAATATCTTATGGGGGACTTTCCTGCATATACTTTGCAGATATGAAGGAAACACTGAATTGAGACAGGGCTGATACCAGCCACAAGGATGATTTTGGTGGCCAACGAAAGTAGGGTTAGAACTAATGTTTCCTGGGCTGATACTTGGAAGGGCATAGTACCTCGTCTCACACTTTACTGATTGCACCTTGATGCCACACCTCGGTTCCCTGAAGACTGCCTTTCATCACACGTGTGATGGTAGCAAGAGGTGGTTTGAGTTAGGACCATGCTTATCATGGGACCTATGACTCTAGATATCAGAAGCTCCATTGCTCAGTATGGATCTGGGTGTTGCTTAAGGTGGCTTCTCACGACACTTGTCCTTTCCCTCTTTAGGGTTCACTGCAGCTGAGCAGCTGCCAAGGTGTTCCTATCTCCATCAACAGACATTGTCAGACATCACCTTGCTGGGTACTCAATGACCCATGACTCTTCCTCAGCCCATGACCAACAGAAGAAGTGCTAGGAAACACAGCTCCAGAGATCAACTTACCAAATGGGATTTCCAGTGCAGGAGGCCAGCCAGGGGGTCCGGCAAAAAAGGGTGGTGGTGACGGTGTCGGTGGCCTGTCTCTGGTGCCACCACCATCAGTGACGACCAGGGGCCCTGGATATACGCTTCCCAACATATGACTAAGCATGGGAGCTGAGCCCAGAGGCAGAGTGGGTTCCTGGACATTTGGTGAGGCCCCTAACACTTGCAGTGGGTCAAAGCAGTTTTTGCTATCAGTACCTGCAGCCATTTGGGGATAGGGCCTAGAGTTTGGCTTCAGTGTCCAGACACACTCTGTCTATGGGTTCCTTGTATTGTTGGGGAGGGTGGGCACAATCCAGGTAGCACGAGAAGACATGGCAAACTGAACCTTCCTGCCTTCCTCTGTTGAAGCCTGTGTTTGCCCTCATATCACACTCCTTAACACAGCTTGGCTCTCTGGCCTGTGTGCTCTGACCTGACATCCTTTCCATGCTACCTAGGCATGTGGCTCCTATCTTGTGGCCATGCACCCACAGAGAAGCCTGCATGGGAGCATGGAACCGCAGGCACAGCCACACCATGCAAGATGTCAGTTCAGAAAAGCTCCCAGGAAGCAATTTCCTGGCCGTGCTCTGGGAGGGTGCTCTCACCTCAGTGCCCCAGGGTGCAACGACCTTTCTCCCTAGTGCACATACAGGTGGTTGAGAAAGTCACTGGAGGCTACCAGTGAGAGGATACACCCAGGGGGAAAATGAGGCATCATGCTCCTCGGATGCTGGGGCCTAGTTTCAAAGTCATGTGCCCAGAGACACAACCTGGATGTGGAGAGCTGGTTTGGACCAGAAGAGGCATGGACTAGGGAGACAGAACAGTGGTGTGATGCCACCAAGCACAGGGTTCCAGGGTAGCCTCTGTGCCCACTGTCAGCTTCCTCTTGGGAACCTGGGAACAGAGGGGCAAAGCCTAGGGATAGGGGAGGTGCAGAGGTTCGGGGCGGGGAGACATGTTTCTCTCAGGGCAATGCCAAGCAGGGACAGTACAGAGCATCGCACGAGACAAGTGAGGTGACATGTGTTTCCTGCTGGGTGAATGCATGATCTTTTCTACTTGGGATCCACTACATGGTGAGCCAGGGAGCAGAGCAAAGCCTTTACCTCAGGGGTACTCAAACTACAACCCACGGATCACATGCAGCCCACTAAAGACATTTATCCGGCCTGCCGGCCCACCAAGCTGGCTGCTGTCATTTTAATTTTTTTTTATTCTTTTTTTTTTTTTTTTTTTTTGGTTTTTGGGCCACACCCGGCATTGCTCAGGGGTTACTCCTGGCTGCCTGCTCAGAAATAGCTCCTGGCAGGCAAGGGGGACCATATGGGACACCGAGATTCGAACCAACTACCTTTGGTCCTGGATCGGCTGCTTGCAAGGCAAATGCCGCTGTGCTATCTTTCCAGGCCCTGTTGTTTTAATTTTGTTTTTTTTGCTTTCTTTAGGCCACACCCAGCGATGCTCAGGGGTTACTCCTGGCTGTCTGCTCAGAATAGCTCCTGGAAGGCACGGGGGACCATATGGGACACCAGGATTCGAACCAACCACCTTAGGTCCTGGATTGGCTGCTTGCAAGGCAAACACCGGTGTGCTATCTCTCTGGGCCCCGTTTTAATTTTTTACAGAAGGACATTATTCCATGGGAGAGGGGGCGTGGAATTATGGGAATCAATGTCTGGTCTTCTAACTGTTCAGCTTAGACTTAAATATGTTACATGACTGTATTCTGTGTAAAGAACAAAATGGGCCTATTTTCTTTCACTAATAGCTATTGTCTGGCTCATCAAATAAATCCTACTATTTTTGATGAACGATGTAATTGATTAATTATGTAATAATCTGATTTATCATATATATTCATCATTTACATTCATTCCTCCATCTTTCCCCCAAGTAGATAAAATAGCAACTAATACTTACATCAAAATGTATGTCTATTGATGACATGAGGAACTTCTGAGTTAGGGAGCAATCCAACATTTATTTCTAGTCTAATGTTATGAATTAATGATTGAGTTATAATTATGGTTAGGCTATGCATAGAGGAGTTGATCAGAAATCAGGTTATGTATTCTGTAAAAATAAAATGTCTACATTCATTTACAAAACATATTTACAATCATTTATACTACTATGTTTTAGTTATTTTAATCAATTGTTTGCTATTAGCACTCTGTGAACACATACATATATTTTTCTCTGCTTACCTACAAGAGCAGGTTTTTAAACACTCTAGAACAGCGCTGGATATATCAGAACTACTGCTGTTTTTACCACTGCCATGTGAGTTGTAAGGAACAGCATATAACATAATCATAAATGGAGTTAAGGGATGAAGGGAAAGAAAGGCTATGCTGAGATGACTGATATATTTCAAGTTATTCTCTCTCTTTTTTTTTTTTTGGTTTATTTTGGGAGCCACACCCAGTGATGCTCAGGGATTACTCCTGGCTATTCACTCAGAAATTGCTCCTGGCTTGGGAGGGCCATATAGGATGCTGGGGGATCGAACCAGGGTCTGACTTAAGTCAGCCGTGTACAAGGTAAATGCCATACCACAGCACCACCTCTCTGGTCCCTCTCTCTTTTGGGGGGTTTTGTTTACTTAGTTTACTTTTCTGCTGTTTTGAGTTTTTCACTTTTTGTAGGGATTTTTTGTTTTGTTTTTGGTATTTTCTTTGTTTAGGAACAAGCATTCAGAAAGTCTAGAAAAATGACTTCAAGTACCCACCAGAAATTTATCATCCCATTTTTGAGACCCTGGGAAGTGCCTTGCTACAGAGCCCTGAGAGTAGATATTAGTGTCTTTGGAACAAAAACCATATTTTCATGGGACTCCTTGGTGGAACCTCAGTCACCTGTAGCTCTGAACTTCTGCTTCAAAACTGTAGGAGTTCTAGGGAAATGTTCCCCGACTCTGGCAAGTACATAAATATTCTGGTATCTCCTCTAAATATCACTCTATGATAGATGACTATCTATGAGAGGTGTCTCTTGTGTATTGTCATTAGTGTGTCTAGACAACAGGACCTGCTAACATACCTCATGGAGGGGAGGCTATGTCTGGCCACATCCTTACAGTCTTCATCGTCACTTCCCAAGAGCAGCAGGGCATTGTATGGGACACTGTGATCAGCACCAGGCTCGGGGTTATTCCCTGCAATCCTGAGAAGGACACTGAAGTTCTATGTAGGGCAATCATTTCCCCTCGAACTTTCTTCACATCGCCACTTGCACAGTCCCAGGAGGCAATGCTTCTCCCCTCTCCCCTTTGGGACACCAAGAGTAGGTGGCAATCCAGTCAGTGTTTCCTCCCAACACTTCTATTCAGTATCACACCTTGGAGCAAGGGATTGTTCTAGGAAGGGCATCACTACTCCTGTGTCCTTCCCAGAGGAACCAATGAAACAGATTCAGTGCTGCCCACCCATTCAGCAAAATCTGCATGTCCATGTCTGGTTCCTGACTGCCTGTTAATCAGGTCACAATTTCTGATTCTGGGGGTAAGTGAATTCTTGATTCTCTTCATGAAAATGCTCTAGAATATTGACAGGGCAAGGGATTGCTTATATCTTCCTAAAAACTGAAAGCCCCTTAACCTGGTTCAAACAGGTGAGGGAGCACCAGCTGTCTCATTCCAAAGGTGTTAAGGTGGCAGCAGGGGTATTTAAGAGCTGTGTCACCCCCATCTTTCCCCTGAACCCACCACTCTCATGTCAGAAAAGCAAAGGGAGTCAACAAGACGCTTTATTTTACTGTATTAATCCATGGTTGAGGTATAGCAACATAAATAGAGTCTCACGAATTGGATGAATCTGTTTCAGGGCGGTGATCTGGAGCCCATATCAGTGGCGATTTCTGGGTAAAATAAGCAGCTTCCTGGCTCAAGGTAGACTCCTGTAAATACAAAGACATGTTTGCGTTTGATGAGGCACCTATCGCTTGCAGTAAGCCAAAGCAGTTTACGCTCGAGGGGAGATATAGGTGCCTGCAGGCATTAGGGAATAGGGCCAAGAATTTGGCTTTGATGTCCAGAAACAATCTCTCTCGAGGCTCTTTTTATGTTTGGGGGGGGGGGGGACAAAGTCCAGGAAGCACGAGAAGACATGGCAAACTTCCCCAGCCCGAAACATCCTGCCTTCTTCCCCTGCCCGAAACATCCTGTCTTCTTCTGGAGAAGCCTATGTTTGCCCTCACACTGCACTACTTGACACTGCCTGGCCCCTGGCCTCTCTGCTCTAACCAGACCTCCTTCCCATGCTACAAAGAAAAATGCCTCTTATCTTGTGGCACTGAGCATCATTGTCGTGATCGCATTTCTCCCCGGGGAGGATGGCACACACAGGTCTCTCTGGTTGATTCCCGACCCTTTTCTGGAGGCAGAGAATTTGGTTGGAACCCGCCAGTGCAAGCAACACACTGCACTCTGCCTCCATGAACGTTCCTGGCCCCCAATGGGAAACTCTTTTGAAACACCAACGGGCGGGGATTGTCACTGCTTTCAGGCATAATGAGCTCCAAGGAGCCCCACCTGAGGCCCTGAACACGCACAGCCAGGCCTCTCGTGGCAACACCGACTGAGTGCTGGGATGCAGCACCCTCGCCAACCACCTCTGAGCTGCCTTTCACCAGCAGCTTGACTCAGAGCTGACCCTGGAAGGCCTGGAAAGGGCTGGATGGCTGCCAGAACCCCTGTCTGGCCCTGACACAAGACGGCACCACGTTGTATGGGGCTGCTGGTGCTGCCTCCCTCAAGCTCTCCCCAGGGAGGACCATGCTCACCATGGGGCAGGTGCCTCTAGATACCAGAAGCTCCATTGCTCAGGCAGGGATCAAGGTGTTGCCCAAGATGGCCTCTCACTGTGGGAGATGTGCTCCTAAAGAGGGACACTTTGTGCCCTTCAAGACACCTGTCCTTTCCTTCTCTAGGGTTCACGTCAGGTGAGTGCTGCCAAGGTGTTACTGTCTTCATCAACACACATCATCACATATCGGCTCGCTGGGCACGAGACAAACCCATGACTCTTCCTCAGTCCGAGACCAACAGGAGAGGTGCTAGGAAACCTGGCTCCAGATTTCAACTTACCGAACAGCATGTCGAGTGCAAGGAACCAAGCAGGTGACCCAGCATCTCTTGATGGTTCCGGTGCCAGTGATAGCCCATTTCTGGTACCACTGCTATCAGGAGCACTTTGGGGCCCGGGAAATATATTTCCCAGTAGGGTGGGATCCTGCAGATAGAAAAACATGTTGGCATGATAAGTACAATAACAATGTGAATAAATGAGGGAAGGAGAAAGCCTGTCTCGAATGTAGGTGGCATGAGGTGGGGAGAAGGGAGATTTGGGACATTGGTGATGGGAATGTTGTACTGGTGAAGGAGGGTGTTCTTTACATGACTGAAACCCAACTACAATTGTATTTGTAATCAAGGTGTTTAAATAAAGATATTAATTAAAAAAAATAAAGACAGACATGTTGGCATTTGGTGAGGCACCTAGCGCTTGCAGTGGGCCAAAGCAGTATATGCTCAAAGGCAGACATTGGTGTCTGCAGCCATTTGGAGATAGGGCCTAGAGTATGGCGTCCAGACATACCCTGTCTATCAGCTCCTTTTATGGTTGGAGAGGTGGGCACAGTACATGCAGCACGAGAAGGCATGACAAACCTTCTCCTGCCAAACCATCCTGCTTTCCTCTGGTGAAGCCTGTGTTTGCCCTCACACCGAACTCCTTGACACAGCCTGGCCCCTAACCTGTCTGCTCTAACTGTGCATCCTTCCCATGCTACGTAGGCAGGTGGCTCCTACATGTGGCCATGAAACTACAGAGAAGTCCTCACAGAAGCGTGGAACTGCAAGCACAGCCAAGCCATGGAAGATGTCAATTCAGAAAAGCTCCCAGGATCCCTTTTCCAGGCCGTGCCCTAGGAGGGTTGTTCACAATTCAGTGCCTGAGGACGCAAGGACCTTTCTCCTTAGGGCACACACAGGTGGTTGAGAAAGTCACTGGAAGCCACTTTGAGAGGATACACACAGGGTGATGGAGAAGCATCATTCTCCTTGAATGCCCGAATTTAGTGTCAAAGACTTGTGCCCACACAGTTGGCCTTGGAGTGTAGAGAGCTGGTATGGACCACGATAGAAGCATGGACTAAGGTAACAGAACAGTGGTGTGATGCCACCTGGCACAAGGTTCAGGGGGAGCCTCTGGTGCCCACTGTCAGCTTCTTCTTGGGACCCTGGGAAGAGGGGCAGAATCTGGGGGGAAGGGCAGGGCTGAGTCACGGGCGGGGAGGGAGACAGGCTTCTCTCAGGGCAAAGCCAAGCAGAGGACAAGTCCTGAGCATCCCACAACAAGTGTGAGGAGACAAGTGGTTCCCACGAGGGCAAAGCACGGGATTGTGGGCTTGGGATCGGCCAATCCCTGGCGAGCCAGGAAACAGAGCAAAGCCTTTACCTGCTCCTGTAGCTGTTTTCTGATAAGGGCCATGGAGATGGACTCAGGCTGTGATCTACTAAGAATATCAAAACACGGCGACTGTCCAAGAGGGACTGGCCATGCTTTAGTGCCCCCAGCTACCCAATACATTCTCCTCCTAACCTACCCACACCCCACCCCCACACCTTGGTCCCGCCCTTCAGTGTCCACAAAAGGAAAAGAGCATCATCGTAGTCATGATTGTATTTCTCCCCAGGGAGGATGGTGCTCACATATCTGTTTGTTTGGTTTCCTAGCCTTTTCAGAAGGCAGAGAATTTGGTTGGGAACTACCAGTGCAAGAAACATGCTGTGCTCTGCCTCAAGGAATGTTCCTGGCCCCTGATGGGAAACTCTTTTGAAACACTGATGGGCAGGGATTGTCACTGCTTTTGGGCTTAATGAGCTCTCAGGAGCCTCATAAAAGGCCCTGAACATGCACAGCCATGCCTCACGAGGAAACACTATGTGTTGGAATGTAGCGCCCTGACAAACCACCTCTGAGCTGCCTTTCACCAGTGGCTTGACTCATGGCTGACCCTGGAAAGTGCCAGATCGCTGCCAGAAAACCCTCTGCCTGGCCCTGACACAGGACTGCACCACGTTGTCTGGGGCCGCTGGTGCTGCCTCCCTCAAGCTCTTCCCGGGGGCTGGCGGGGGGGGGGGGGGGCGGCTGCTCAGCATGGGGCCTGTGCCTCAAGATACCAGAAGCTCCATTGCTCCGGAATGGATCTGTGTTGCCAAGGTTACCTCTCACTGCGGGAGATGCACTCCTTAAGAGGGACACTTTGTGCCCTTCATGACACCTTTCCCTTTGTAGAGTTCACTGAAGCTGAGAGGCTGCCAAGGTGTTCCTATCTTCATCAACACACATCATCAGACATTGCATCACCGGGCATGTGACGAACCCATGGCTCTTTCTCATTCTGTGACTAATGGAAGAGAAGCTAGGAAACTTGACACCTCTTGATGGTGTCAGTGCCGGTGATGGTCCGTTTCTGGTGCTGCTGCCATCAGCAGCAATTAGGAACCCAGGAAATATGCTTCCTGGCAGTGTGGGCTCCTGCAGATTCAAAGACATGTTGGTGTTTGGTGAGGCCCCTATCATTGCAGTGGGCCAAAAGCAATTTATGCTCGAGGGCAGACATTGGTGCTTGCAGCCATTCGGGGATTGGGCCCAAAGTTTGGCTTTGGTGTCTAGACACACTCTATCTGCTCCGTTTATGGTTGGTGGGTGTGGGCACAGCCCGGGCAGCACGAGAAGACATGGCAAACCTCCTGTCTGAATCATTCTTCCTTCCTCTGCTGAAGCCCATGTTTGCCCTCACACAGCACTCCTTGACACAGCCTGGCCCCTGGCCTGTCTGCTCTAACCGGACATCCTTTCCAAGCCTGCTGGGTGGTGCCTAAGAGTCAGAGCTCTGCAGCTGCTGGGTCCTGGAGAAGCATTTGGGATTCAGCCTGCACTGCACTAGGAAATGGGGTGCAGGGTCTGAGCTGGGGGAGAGGTGCTGGGAGGGGAGTGGTCCTGCACTCTGCGCCTTAACCCGACTCACACTTCTGGGGTGCACTTTTGGGGTGCACAGACTGGAGGCACATGAAAGACAGAGGAACATTCTCCTCCCCATCTCCGAGTCACACCCAGCCCTGCTCAGCACTGTATCCAGCTTCTTCCCTCAATTCCCTAGATGCTCCTCCTCTGAGTCCTCAAAAATGGGAGTGGGGGGCTGCAGCAATAGAACAGTGGTTAGAGCATTTGTTTGCCTTGCACGCACCTGACTAGGGTTTAATCTTCGACATTCGACAGGGTCTCCTGAGCACTGCCAGAAGTGATCCCTGAGCACAGAGCCAAGAGTCAGCCCTGAACATTGCCAGATGTGGCCCAAAAAGCAAAAAGATAAGAAAAAGCTAAAGTACTGCATCTCAAAGAGAAAACCCTAGTCCAGAGCGATAGCACAGGGGCAGGGTGTTTGCTTTGCAGGCTACTGACCCAGGAGAAACCAGATTCAATCCCCAGGACCCCATACATATGACCCCTCAAGCCTGCCAGGAACGATTTCTGAGCGCAGAACTAGGAGTAACACCTGAGCTTCACTGGGTATGGCCCAAAAACACCCCCCCCAAAAAAAGAAGTCAAAGAGAAAACCTTAAACCCAATGACCTAGGCATAGCCCAAGGCTACATGAATCTTCAAAATAGCTCAAAGGATTCGGGTCAGAACTAAGTCAAACTGCAATTCAACTCTAGCCTCCTGGTTTCCCTCTGCCAAAGCAACTGTCCTGTGAAAGTGTGAGTCAGGCCAGGGATGACCCCAGTCCTGCAAGTCAAACCACCAAGCCCACCTTCTCAAGGAGACACCAGCACCCCAACCTGGGAACCCAGCAGACTATTACCCAACTCTGTGACCTAGGATTGCTCCAGGGGATGCTTGTGAGATCACTTGGTACCCAGGAGAGTCTGGAAGCAAGGTAGGTCCCTTCACCTCTGCATTATTTCCCTTTATCTTTTTATTGGTTATGGGTTGACTGGTCATACCAGGGTTGCTCAGGATCTAATCCTGCTTCTGTGACCCAGGGTGATCTCTGATCTTGCTGGGTAGTGCATGCAATGTTGGGGACAAACACAGGTCAACCACTTGCATGGCAGGCACTTTAATTCCTGTATTATTTATCTAACCCAGGAACCTTCTTTTTTTTTCCCTCTATACACCCCCTCACCAAGGCCAACAATTTCTCTAAGGTCCTCACTGACTTCTAAAAATGTCGTCCTGCCTCTGTGCTCAGAAATTACTCCTGGCAGGCACGGGGGACGGTATGGGATGCCAGGGACCAAACCCTGGTGGACCGTGTGCTAGACAAGTACCTACCCTGCTGTGCTATCGCTCAGGCACTAGTTTGTCTTTTTTCCAACCATGGCAAAGTTTCCTGGGCTAAGTCACAACTGTCTGCAAGTATTTCTGTATGCTGCTGTGTTTCCATTTCATGTTTGTCTGTGGTTAGTTATAAATCTTTTAATGAAAGATTTCAACATTTAATGTCATGTTTCCATACTAGGGGGGTTATTATGTTTAATTGCCATGTTTTTCTTCTAGTAGTTTTATAAGGTTTTTTTTGCTTTTGTCTTGGGGCCACACCTGACGCTGCTCTGGGGTTACTCCTGGCTTTGCACTCAGAAATCCCTCCTGGGAGGCCGGCGAGGTTTCCCTAGAGGTAAGGTGTCTGCCTTGCAAGCGCTAGCCAAGGAAGGATGCGCCGGCACCCCATATGGTCCCCCCCCAAGCCAGGGGCAATTTCTTTTTTCTTTTCTTTTCCTTTCTTTTCTTTTCTTTTTTTTCTTTCTTTTTTTTTTTTTTTTTTTTGGTTTTTGGGCCACACCCAAAAACTGTCTGCTCAGAAATAGCTCCTGGCAGGCACAGGGGACCAGCTGTTTACAAGGCAAACACAACTGTGCTATCTCTCTGGCCCCCAGGGGCAATTTCTGAGCACTAAGCCAGGAGTAACCCCTGAGCATCAAATGGGTGTGGCTGAAAAACCAAAAAAAAAAAAAAAGAAATCCCTCCTGGCAGTGCTCAGGGGATCATATGGGATGTCAGGGATCAAACCCGGTCACCTGCATGCAAGGCAAACTCCCTACTCACTGTGCTATCACTCCAGCCCATAATGTAGAGTCTTATATTTTGTTTATGTATGTACACTGGGGAAGAAATCTAAGTGGAATATCCTGTGCTTTTAAGAAAATCCTTAAAAATAAAGTCCCACTTCTGGAGACGAGCTAGCTTAAGGTATTTGTTTTGCATATGGGAGACCTTGGTTCTATCCCTTAATGGCCACCTTGAACTCTTACTCATCCATCAAAGTACTAGTTCCCATGCCCATCCTGCTTGAAATCCAAGTTACTCAGGCCAGAGAAACTTACTAGCCTGGTTAGCACTAGAATTTTTGGAACCAGCTCTCAAGTCCATCCTGCAACTGAACCCAAAGCTAAGAAGGTCTAGCTGACCCCCAAAATTGCCCAACCCAGCTAGAACAGAGTCATTTATTGCCAGATGTTTTTTGGTGTTGTTGTTTTGGGGCCACACTTGATCAGTGTTTAGGGATTCCTCCTAGCTCGGCACTCAGGGATCACTCCTGGCGCTACTCAGGGGACCCTCTGGGGTGCCAATATCAAATGGAGGGGCAGGGAGGGGCATATGCAAGGCAAACGCCCTCCCTGCTGCTGTGCTATCACTCTGGTCCCTGCCAAACTTTTCTGAATGCCAGGAGGATGGTAACAAATGTGTCAATTACTTCCCTCCTCAACTCACAGCCTCAACAAACTCTTTCATGCTCCACTGGGGGCTCCCCAGACCTTTGTCTAACCCTCCTGTCCCCTAGCCTTGCTCCCCTGCCCCAGGGTCTTTGCATACCCACCAAACCCTTCTTTTCAATTCTTTTACCCCAGAAGTACCTCGCTCCTTCTCCCAGGCCCTCCCTCTGCCCCCAGAGGCCAGGTGTGCTACATCCCGTGGGGCAGGGTGCAGGGCAGCGCAAGTAGCCTGGTCGGTCGGGTGGGCAGGTGGGCAAGCGCGGGGCCAGGACCATGGCAGCACTTCCACATCAAGGTGCATCTGGCCAATGAGGTGCAGCTGCTGCAGCCACTCACAGGATAGATAGAGAAGGAAAGAAACAGGGGAAAAGGAAGATGAGAAGGCAAAGTTATGGGGAGCAAAGGGACTTCATGTAGGTCGGTAATGTAGAAGAGTGGTAGAGCTATTTATATAAATCAAAGACTCAACACTGAAAACGTGAGATCCAAATTACAACCACTAACCTTCAAAATGTACCTGTTGGGGCCAGAGCACTAATACAGTAAGAAAAGTACTACAAGGCTGACCTGGGTTCATACTCTGGCATCCCATATGGTTTCCCAACACTACCAGACATGATTCTTAAGTGCAGAGCTAGGAGTAACCCGAGTATATAGCCCCCAAAGTCACAAACAAAAAACCCTGAAAACTAAAAAAAATCCAAGACGGCACTCCATACAAACATTACACACAGAACAAAAGAATAGTAGTATTTTTAGTATCTTACCAGAAAACTATACAACCCACTGTCATATGCATTTCCAAATGGTAATAAACTATATTATGCAGGGCTATCTGGCAAATAAAAGGAACTGAATACTTAATAATATTGGCAATATGGAAATCCTGAGAGAAGATATACACAGATATGTGGCTAGTAAATTACAAAATCAAATGTATGAAATAGTTATTGATATTGGTAAAATGAAAATCCTGAGAGGAGGGGAATATATCCAGATGTATGGCTAGTAAATCACAAAACAAAATGTACCCTCCTTATTCAAATAGGGTAAGTTGGGGTTGAAGCAATACATAGAGGATAGGACATTTGCCTTGCATGTGGCCAACCCAGGTTTGATCCCAGGCATCCCCTATTGATTCCCCAAGCAAGCCTACCAGGAATACCCCATGTGCTGCCAGTGTGAACAAAAACCAAAAAAATTTTAAATAAAATCGAGTATGTTTTGTGCAGTTGACAGTTTCCACTGTTCAACCATTTGACACTGTAACCTTTTAAGTACATGAAGGCTCATAATACTGCCATTTATAAAACTACTTCTAATAAGTTGAGAGCAGTTCACACATTTTTTTCAATATCCAAAAACTTTTCATCCATCTTAATTTCAGGTGTTCTCTACATAAATGCTGATTATGTGATTAGGAGCAATAGAACAAGGTAGGGTGTTTGCCTTCCACGCAGCCAACCAGGGTTCAATCCCAGCATCTCCTATTGCCACGCCATGCATAAGGCACCTCCATTTTAGAGGAATTCAGGCCTACCAGATGTATCTATGGATTTTCCTGGAGTAGGTAGCTGATAATTCCTCAAGAAATATTTGTCCAAGCAGGCGCATTTGTGGATGTTATACAGCCTACGTGAATGACTGGTAATATTTTGAAATTCATGCCATGATAGTGACATTACAATTTCATATTATCTGGCATATTCTCGCCCTTGTAAATCACAGGCCGAAAGACTGCCTCGAGGTGCACACGCGCCTGTTCCAACACGGCCATTGCTGCCGGTGCCGCTGCTGCTGCTACCACCCACCTGAGGAAGAGGATTGGAATAAGGCACCGTCACCCTGAAACTTATCCCTCATCCCTGACTGAAAGTGATTGGCGTTTCTACACCTCAGGTGCTCAAGGGCAGCCCTAGCCCATTCAAGAGTTTCGGGGCCACAGCTGTCTCCTGTGCCACAGCACCCGAGGTGCCGTGAGATACTGCCTGGTGTGCTGTGGGAAAAATTACAATTTCATCCATAACATGCGGCTTCAGCTTACAAATAGACCAATCAGGGCCAAACAGGCCCCAGTTTCCGCACTGAAAAAGTTTGACATCTGAAGGGAAGTTGGAGGTGTAGTTCAGGAAGTACTTGTGAATTCATCCCGTTTCTAACATTAAATACAGTAGTATGAGAGAACTTGATGCTGCGTCATGATATGCTGTGTTCTGGGGTGCTGTTCTGGGAGATAAGGATTGCTGGATCAGTTGCAATGTGATGGATTGGCCAAAGCAAAGACACAAGATTGGAAATGACAGCTCAAGATTTTCCTAAGAAGTTTCTCATCACAATAAAATAGATGGATTTAAGGGAGAGGGTTTACATTTCTCCATTCTAGGTGACAGTTGGTACTATAAGGACCAAGAGCGACATTTGAAGCCATCCTTTTTAAGTGAGGAAAAACCAGAGATTAAGAAAGCTATGTGTGCATACCCTAGATGTGGGGAGCATTTCATTGAAAGATCAGACTTTGAAACAAATGATTTCCATATTTATGACTCAGATATCCAAAGTTTAGATTGTGACCCAATCTTGCACACTTATCAGAAAAGTTGTGCATCTATGAGCCAGTGTAATCAGTATGATTAGTGAGGCAAAGCTTTCAGGGACAGCTCCTATCTGACCAAGCACCAGAGAATTTAGACTAAGGATACCCCATATCAGTGTTCAGAATGTGGAAAATCCTTTAAGCAGAACTCTCATCTGGCAGTACATCTGAAACGTCATAGCAGAGAAGATTCCAGCCAGTGTCTGCAATGTGGGAAAACATTTTGAAAGAGCTCATCCCTCATCCGACATCAAAGAACACATCCTGGAGAGCAACTCCTGGAGACAGAATAAATGTGGACCTCACTCCGCCTCACCTTGATTTCATCGAGCAATGTATTCAGAAAGACTAGAAAAGACAAGAAAAGTCCATTGAGCTGGTGAATGCGAAGGCATTGCTTAGCTAAACTTTTAAGTCTGTACATTTGGGAACTCCTCGAGATGTACATGACAGTAAATATGGGGGGAAACTCTAGGAATGATTGAGTCTGTAGCAAACATCATAACACATACACTGGATGAAAACCTGTGAATGTCAAGAAATTTTCCGGAGGGGCCAGCGAGGTGGCGCTAGAGGCAAGGTGTCTGCCTTGCAAGCCCTAGCCAAGGAAGGTCCGTGGTTCGATTCCCCGGTGTCCTATATGGTACCCCCAAGCCAGGGGCAATTTCTGAGCGCTTAGCCAGGAGTAACCCTTGAGCATCAAACAGGTGTGGCCCGAAAAACCAAGAAAGAAGGAAGGAAGGAAGGAAGGAAGGAAGGAAGGAAGGAAGGAAGGAAGGAAGGAAGGAAGGAAGGAAGGAAGGAAGGAAGGAAGGAAGGAAGGAAGGAAGGAAGGAAGGAAGAAGGGAAAAAAAAGAAATTAATTAATTTTCCGGGGAAAAAAAGACTGCCTCAAACTCTGTTGCTCAGAGAAATGCAGCACCAAAGATTACTAAGAAAAGTTTTCCCTCTGGCCAACAAATAATTTACATCTCTAAAGCAAGTCAGCCAACTACTTGCAAATCCTGCCTTTCTGGGTTCAGCTTCTAAGTAGTAAACAAACAGTTTCTACCTTCACTATCAGCTGCCATCACACAGATCCCCAAACTGCAGCAAACAAGTGTTTCATCTTTTGTCATAAGATCCTCCTTTCTAATCTAGTACACCCCCTTCTCTTTATTATGTTTCTTCCTCCTTCCTAACTCAGGATTTCTTTGTTTTGTTTTTGTTTTTTTGGTTTTTAAGCCACACCCGGTGGTGCTCAGGGGTTACTCCTGGCTGTCTGCTCAGAAATAGCTCCTGGCAGGCACGGGGGACCATATGGGACACCGGGATTTGAACCAACCACCTTTGGTCCTGGATCGGCTGCTTGCAAGGCAAACACCACTGTGCTATCTCTCCGGGCCCCAACTCAGGATTTCTTAGTCAATTCTTTTCGCCTGTACTGGCTAGTTTTGATATGTCTATTTTAGCAGAGTCTGCTGTTATTATTTCTGTTTTTCGATGACTCCCGCCATTTGTCCAAGCAGAAATTCCTTTCATGCCTAAGATTGGGTTTGCCACATATATATACTACCAATATGGAAGAATAAAATTGTCTCACGTCTGCCGTAAGACGAGGGTCCCCACATTGTGTGGTCTCATCATTTATTTCTTCAATATTATTTCGCCCAACTGCTCATGTCTACGCGCTTTTCTCTCGCGAAGGATATTTTCCCCCACTAGAATTGCCGAGATACAAGACGCCTGCAGCCCCACATGGTCCCCCAAGCACTGCCGAGAATGACCCCTGAGCATAGAGCCAACAAACAGTAAACCCTGGGCACTGATGGGTATGGCCCCCAAACAAAACAATATTTGATTGTGTTTTGGGAAAGAGGGGGATTCTATAAATTTAGCTTTGTCAAATATTCCCAGTAATTGGCTAAATGTCATCATTGTCAAATCAATACTGATTAAAAATCAAGGCTAACTACGGGGTTTTGTTTGTTTGTTTTTAGGTCACACCTAGCGGCAGCGCTCAGGGGTTGCTCCTGGCTCTAGGCTCAGAAATCGCTCCTGGCAGCGGCAGGCGGGGGGACCCTATGGGATGCCGGGATTCGAACCACCGTCCTTCTGCATGCGAGGCAAACAGCCTACGTCCGAGCTCTCTCTCAAGCCCTTAGGCGGTTTTTAATTCAACATATTTACTTCAGAATTCATTTCACCTGGCTCGGGGAAGTAGAGCCAAAGGTTCACGCTAAGCACTCTCTCTATTTAGATATACATATATATAAGGCATCTATAGACACTCTGCTTTTGCCTAAAGCTCCAGAGCATTATAAATAGAAAGGAGAAATAGAATCATGTGAAGTAGACATCATGATACATTATTGCGTAGAAATATAATGGTCTGAATCCTAGAAATGGTCAATCTACTCGGGGGCGGGGAGATCGTGTCGGGAGGCCCCCTGACACAGACGCCCAATCCAGAAGCTTCTTCGACGGCTTTTGGGGGGCTCCAAGCGTCGTCTGGTGCCGGGCTGCCCGGGGAGCGATCGGCCGCAGAGGCGGAGCCGGGCGCGGAGGCCCGCCGCTCACCCCGAGTCGTCTCGGCAGCCCGGAGAAGGACGGGACTCCGCACGAGCTCGCAGGGGCGTGGAGCCAAGAAAGGACCGAGCGGGGAAGTCCGGGAGGCTCAACGCGCCCGCAGAGGCCCCAGTCCGGGCCGCGATGCGATGCCATCGATCGGGCAGCTCCCTCCCTTCCTCCCTCCCTCTCGCCCGTCGAGAGCGAGGCCCCGTCGGACTGCTGGCGGGACAGGGCGCCTGGGGCCCGGCTCCCGCGTCCAGAGGCCAGGGCGGCGCTGCTCCCCGGGGAGGAGGCGCCCACCCGCCGGCCCGAGCACGGAGCGACGGGCCTTCGCGAGCAAAGTCTCCGGCCGACCACGGCTCGCTCCGACTTGAGCGCCGCGCCGCGACGGCTCCCTCCGCGGGGATCACGGTCCCGCTGCCTCCCTCAGGGGCGCGCCGGCCCGGCCAGCCCGGAAGGTGGCCGAGTGCGGCGAGGCCACGGCCCCAGACCGGCGCCAACACGCCCGCTCCCGCCCCCGCTGCCGTCCACTAGGGTGCTCGAGACGGAGCCCAGGGAGGGACGGGACGGGACACGCCGCCGAGGAACGAACAGGCCCCGCCTCCTGGGCGCAGCCCCGCCTCCTGTCGCATTGGGCCACGCCTCTGGGAGTCCCGCCCCACCCGGAGGAGGCCACGCCTCTTAGTGCCCAGCTCCGGGCATGCTCAGGGGACCATAGGAGATGCTGAGGACTAAACCTAGGTCAACTCCAAAGGTGGTTGGTTCGAATCCCCGTGTCTCATATGGTCCCCCGTGCCTGCCAAGAGCTATTTCTGAGCAGACAGCCAGGAGTAACCCCTGAGCACTGCCGGGTGTGGCCCTAAAACCAAAAAAAGAAAGGATCCCAGGAACCCTTGTCCTGGCCGTGCCCTGGGAGGGTGGTGCCCGTCTCAGCGCCCCAAGGCGCAAGGACCTTTCTCCCCAGGGGACACACAGGTGGTTGAGAAAGTCACTGCTGGAGGCCCCAGTAGAGGGAACATCCAGGAGGATGGAGAGGCATCATGCTCCTTGGATGCTGCAAACTAGTTTCAAAGAATTGTGCCCAGAGAGCTGGCCCAGGGTGTGGAGAACTCCTTTGGACCACAATAGAGTGTCTGTCCACATCCGTGTCCAGAGCCATCTGACACACACCCCTCTCCGAGCTCCTTCGCTGCTTTTGGGCTCCCGGTTCCATCTCAGACGCTGCCAGATCTCGCCCAAAAGCTCAGCCCGAGAGACAGCAGAGCCGCGAGACTTGCAACACTTTCTGCAGACACCCGGGGCGAGGGGAGAGGAGGCCCAAGGTGTGGAGAGCTCGTTTGGATCACAATAAAGGCATGAACTAGTGTTGCAGGACAGCGGTGTGATGCCACATGGCACACAGTGTATGGGGAGCTGTTTCTGACTTTCAGCTTCCTTCGGGACTCTGGCCATAAGGGCAAATCCTGGAGACAGAGAGGAGGTTCAGACACTTATGGTGGGAGACATGTTTGTCTCAGGACAACGCCAAACAGAGAACAATTACTGATCTTCCCAGTAAACAGGGAGGAGACAAGTTGTTCCCTCTGGGTGAATGAATAACCTGATTTTGTTCCGCTGTGGCCAGTAGGAGGGGAGGCAGGGACTGGAGCAATTCATTAATGATTTCCTCTCTCTGGTCCAAATCAAAGGAAGGTGCCCAGTTGAGGTGGCAATTCCCTAAGAGTATCAAACACAGGGACTGTCCAACAGGGACCTGGGCATGCTTTCCTGCAGCCAGCCAACGAAAGCTGTTTTCCTTTTCTACTCTACCCTAAGACCCCAATCCCCCACCCCATTCTTTGGTCCTGCTCAGTTGCCCACTAGAGCGACAGAGAACATCATCGTCATCGTTGCATTTCTGCCCAGAGACAATGGAACATACAAGTCTGTCCATTTGGTCCCCAACTCTTTTCTGAAGGTAGAGAACGTGGTTGGGAAACGCTAAGGAAAGAAACGTAGTGCTGTCTCCAGGAATGTCATTGGCCACCATATGGAAAGTCTGTGAAAGAGCGGCAGACATGTAGGCCACCTTTTTCTGGCTTTATTCCAATGAACTCCAAGGAGCACCATCTGAGGCTCTGCCGTGCATAGCCATGCCCCTCTAGGGAACACTGATTCAGGGGTGCAACGCCTTCCCAAACTGTTGGAGACTGTTTGGCATAACTAAAGACCTTTTTACTAAAATCAAAATGGAGTCTCTGAAAGTCTGAGCAAAAATGCCTACGTGACAATTAGCAGGAGCTGCCAGCCTGAGCAGCTAGCAGATGTGGCCTTTGCCCATGGACCTAAAGAAAAGGGGAGTTACTGCATACCTCAGAACTAGGGGAGTTGACCACAGACACCAAGATGTTCCCATAAAGATAGGGGCTGGTGGGCCTAAGCAGAGATTAGATCTTATACTTTGTTGCTCTAACACAATGTAGGCCTCATGATTGATGAATGCCAGCCTCATGATGTATAACCTTCTTAATTTTGAAAAAACAGGATGTGCCTAAGGAAAGTTACAGTTATTCCAAGAATGCCTTGCCCCCTTTCTCTTTGTTTGGCCTGACTATATAAGGTCTACCTTTACCCACAATAAACGGACTCTTGATCGGAACCTTTCGTCTTGAGTCTCTTTATTTCCAGCCCCTCTTCTGTTTTAGGCCGGAATCCTCTTCGTGAATCGTGAATAACTGTTGTGGTCTCCAGCCTCACCCGTGGGTCGGGGTCTCTGGTGGGCACACCAAATCACCTCTGTGCTTGCTTTCCCAAGCCTCTTTTCTCAGGGCTGATCCTGGAATGCATGGAAAATGCAGGGTGGCTGACAGAAACCTTACAATTCACCAACTGGGCCAGAAACAACTCTACCTGGCCCTGACAAAGGACTGCACCACATTGTCTGAACTGCTGGGGCTGCCTCCCTCGAGCAGTCCCCAGGGGGAAGACTCTGCTCAGGATGGGCCTGTTCCTGGAAAGACCAGAAGCTTCACTGCTCCGGCCTGGATGTGGCTGTTGCTCAAGGAGGCCTCTCACTGTGGGAGATGCGCTCCCACAGAGGGAAACTTTGTGCTCTTCAGGACATCTGCCCTTTCCCTCTCTAGGGTTCACTGCAGCTGAGCAGCTGCCAAGATATTCCTCTCTTCATCAACGCACATCATCAGACATTGCCAGCCAGGCACGGACAAACACCTGACTGACTTCCTCTGTCCGTGACCAACAAAAGAGGTGCTATGAATCCTGGCTCCGGAGATCAACTTACCCAACGGCCAGTCCAGAACCGGGAGCCAGTTTGGTGCCGATGATGAAGGTCCCTTTCATTTGGGACTGCCAGCGTCAGGGGTTAGCGGCCTGGGAGATGAGCGTCCTGGCAAAATGGGATCCTGCAGCTAGAAAGACGTGTTGGCATATAGTGAGTCGCCTGTCGCTTGCAGTGGGCCAAAGCAGTCTATGATCGAGGGCAGACATTGCTGCATGAACCCATTCAGGAATTGGGCAAAGAGTCTGGCTTTGCTGTCCAGACACAAGCTGTCTAATGGTTCCTTTAACGATGGGGGAGCAGGGGGTCCATAGGCGGGGAGGACAGGCCACAGTCCAGGCAGCAAGACTTCCCCTGCCAGAATCATCCTGCCTGGCTCTGGTGAAACCTGTGGCTACCCTCACATCGCATGCCTTGACACTGCCTGGCCCCTGGCCTGTCTGCTCTAACCAGACATCCTTCCCATGCTACGTGGGCAGGTGCCTCCTATCTCGTGGCCATGAACGCGCAGAGAAGCCCGCACAGGAGCATGGAACATGCCATGGGTGATGTCAATTCAGAAAAGCTCTCCGGAAACCATGTCTTGGCCGTGCCCTGGTTGGGTAGTGCCTGCCTTGGCGACTCAGGGTTCAAGGATCTTTCTCCCCAGGGCATACACAGGTGGTTGAGAAAGTCCCTGCTGGACAACCCAGGGAGAGGGAACACCCAGGGGCATGGAGAGGTGTCGTGCGCCTTGGGTGCTGCAACTCAGTGGCAAAGGCTAGTTCCCAGAGAGCTGTGCCCAGGTGTGGAGAGCTGGTTTGGACCAGGATCGAGGCAATGACTAGGGTGACAGCACAGTGCTGTGATGCCACCAGGCACAGGGTTCACGGGGAGCCTTTGGTGCCCACTGGCAGCTTATTCTCGGGACCCTGGAAGAGGGTCAGGATCTGGGGGGACGGGCAGGTGCAGGGAGACAGGCTTCTCTCAGAGCAAAGCCAAGCAGAGGACAAGTCCTGAGCATCCCACAACAAGTATGAGGAGACAAGTATTTCCCATGAGGGCAAAGCACGGGATTGTGGGCTTGGGATCGGCCAAGCCATGACGAGCCAGGGAACAGAGCAAAGCCTTTACCTGCTCCTATAGCTGCAGTGGCAAGGGCTGTGGAGATGGGCTCTGGCTGCGGTCTCCTAAGAACATCAAACACAGTGACTGTCCAAGAGGGACTGGGCACACTTTTGTGCACCCAACCTGGGCACACTTTTGTGCACCCAACCACCAGTCTGTTCTCTTTTCCAACCCTGCCCCCACCCTTTGGTCCCGCTTCAGTGCCCGCCGCAGGCACAGAGCATCAGAGTCGCCAAGATGGCATATCTCCCCATGGAGGATGGCACACACAGGCCTGTGTGCTGGTTCCCGACCCTTTTCTGGAGGCAGGGAATTGGGTTCGGAATCGCCGGCGATTCGGGCGCTGCTTGGGCTCCGGCCTAGAAAGTGAGGCACGTGTGGCAGGTGATGCGCTGTTTCAGGGAGGCCATGTAGTTACCGCAGTCACGAGGCATCAGTCAATGCTCCACAGCTCCTCCTGGGCTCCCAGATTTTCGGAGCAGCTTGCGGGCCCAGGGGATGCCACCCCGACGTTGACTCGGTGGCGGGGACACTGGCTCCCTGGAAAGAGAAAGGGTTCTTCAGGAAAGCTTCAGCACAACAGCCGCAAAGCCTCCTCCTTCCGCAAAGCATTCCCGGCCAAGATGTATATTTTAACATACTATTCAGAGGATGACACACAGCAGCAAAAATATCTGCGTAAAAATTCCATGAATCTCACACAAAGATTAACTCTGGATCCAGAAAGAGGTGGCAAGGTGGGCTCCTACAGATACAGACATTTGGCATTAAGTGAAACATCTATCCCTTGCAGGACGAAAAGGCAGTTTAACATAGAGGGGAGATACTGGTGATTGCAGCCAGACTTCCCCTGCCAGAATCATCCTGCCTGGCTCTGGGGAAACCTGCGGTTACCCTCACATCGAACGCCTTAACACCACCTGGCCCCTGGCCTGTCTGCTCTAACCAGACATCCTTCCCATGCTACGTAGGCAGGTGCCTCCTATCTCGTGGCCATGAACTCGCTGAGAAGCCGCACAGGAGCATGGAACACGCCATGGGTGACGTCAATTCAGAAAAGCTCTCCAGAACCTATGTCTTGGCCGTGCCCTGGGTGGGTAGTGCCCACCTTGGCGACCAATGGTGCAAGGCTCGTTCTCCCCAGGACTCACACAGTTGATTCAGTAAGTCCCTGCTGGTCTCTCCAGGGAGAGGGAACACCCAGGGGCATGGAGAGGTGTCGTGCGCCTTGGGTGCTGCAACCCAGTGGCAAAGGCTTGTTCCCAGAGAGCTGGCCCCAGGTGTGGAGATCTGGTTTGGACCAGGATCGAGGCAATGACTAGGGTGACAGTACAGTGGTGTGATGCCACCAGATACAGGGTTCATGGGGAGCCTCTGGTGCCCACTGGCAGCTTATTCTCAGGACCCTGGAAGAGGGTCAGGATCTGGGGGGACGGGCAGGTGCAGGGAGACAGGCTTCTCTCAGAGCAAAGCCAAGCAGAGGACAAGTCCTGAGCATCCCACAACAAGTATGAGGAGACAAGTATTTCCCGTGAGGGCAAAGCACGGAATTGTGGGCTTGGGATCGGCCAAGCCATGACGAGCCAGGGAACAGAGCAAAGCATTTACCTGCTCCTATAGCTGCAGTGGCAAGGGCTGTGGAGATGGGCTCTGGCTGCGGTCTCCTAAGAACATCAAACACAGCGACTGTCCAAGAGGGACTGGGCACACTTTTGTGCACCCAACCACCAGTCTATTCTCTTTTCCAACCCTGCCCCCACCCTTCGGTCCCGCTTCAGTGCCCGCCGCAGGCACAGAGCATCAGAGTCGCCAAGATGGCATATCTCCCCATGGAGGATGGCGCACACAGGCCTGTGTGCTGGTTCCCGACCCTTTTCTGGAGGCAGGGAATTGGGTTCGGAATCGCCGGCACAAGAAACGCGCTGGGCTCTGCCTCCACGAACGTTCCTGGCCCCCGATGGCAAACTTCTTTCAAACACCCACACCCAGGGACTGACACTGCTTTCAGCTTAAGGAGTTCTAAAGGAGCCCCACCGGAGGCCCTGGCCATGCATGGCCGAGCCTTTGAGGGAACCCTGACTGAGTGCTGGGGCGCAACGCCCGAGACAACCACCTTTGAGCTGCCTTTCACCAGTGGCTTGACTCAAGGTTGACCCTGAAAGGCCTGGAAAGTGCCAGGTGGCTGCCAGAAACCCCTGCCTGGCCCTGACAGAGGACTGCACCACGTTTCCTGGGGCTGCTGGGGCTGCCTCCCTGGAGCACTCCCCAAGGGGAAGACTGTGCTCAGCATGGGGCCTATGCCTGGAGAGACCAGAAGTTCCATTGCTCTGGCTGGAATCTGGGTGTGGCTCAAGTAGGCCTCTCACTGTGCGACATGCACTCCCACAGAGGGACACTTTGTGCCCTTCACGACACCCGTCCTTTCCCTCTCTACAGTTTACTACAGCTGAGCAGCTGCCAAGGTGTTCCTCTCTTCATCAACGCACAGCATCAGACATCTCCTCGAGAAGAACACCTGACTCTTCCTCAGTCTGTGACCAACGGAAGAGGTGCTAATAAAGCTGGCTCCAGAGATCAACTTACCCAACGGCCTTTCCAGAGCCGGGAGTGTCTCCACTAACCCCGCATCATGGGTTGGGCTGCCATCGGCTGGGATTGCTGGCCTTGGAGAGGAGCAACCCAGCTCGATGGGATCTTGCAGATAGAAAGACATTTGGCGTATGGTGAGCTGCTTGTTGCTTGCAGTGGGACAAAGCAGTCAGAAAACCTCTCCGGAACCCATGTCTTGGCCATACCCTGGGTGGGTAGTGCCCAACTCGGCGACCAATGGTGCAAGGATCTTTCTCTCCAGGACTCACACAGTTGATTGAAAAAGTACCTGTTGGTCTCCCCAGGGAAAAGAAACACCCAGGGGCATGGAGAGGCGTTGTGCGCCTTGGGTGCTGCAACCCAGTGTCAAAGGCTTGTTCCCAGAGAACTGTGCCCTGGTGTAGAGAGCTGGTTTGGACCAGGATCGAGGCAAAGACTAGGGTGACAGCACAGTGGTGTGATGCCACTAGGCACAGGGTTCACGGGGAGCCTCTGGTGCCCACAGGCATCTTCTTCTTGGGACCCTGGAAGAGGGTCAGGATCTGGGGGGAGGGGCAGGTGCAGGGAGACAGGCTTCTCTCAGGCAAAGCCAAGCAGAGGACAAGTATGAGGAGACAAGTGTTTTCCGTGAGGGCAAAGCACGGGATTGTGGGCTTGGGATCGGCCAAGCCATGACGAGCCAGGAAACAGAGCAAAGCCTTTACCTGGTCCTGCAGCCGAGGTGGCACGAACCATGGAGATGGTCTCCGCAAGTGCTCTGCTAAGAACATCAAACACAGCGACTGTCCAAGAGGGACTGGGCACACTTTTATGCACCCAGCCACACAGTCCATTCTCCTTTCCAACTCTGCCCCCACCCTTTGGTCCCTCGTCAGTGCCCACCACAGGCACAGAGCATCAGAGCCACCGAGATGGCATTTCTCCCCATGGGGGATGGCGCACACAGGCCTGTGTGTCTGGTTCCCGACCCGATTCTGGAGGCAGGGAATTGGGTTCAGAAACGCGCTGTGCTCTGCCTCCACGAACGTTCCTGGCCCCCGATGGCAAACTTCTTTCAAACACCCAGGCCCAGGGACTGTCACTGCTTTCGGCTTAAGGAGCTCTAAAGGAGCCCCACCCGAGGCCCTGGCCATGCATGGCCGAGCCTTTGAGGGAACGCTGACTGAGTGCTGGGGTGCAGGGCCCACGACAACCACCTCTGAGCTGCCTTTCACCAGCGGCTTGACTCAAGGCTGACCCTGGAAAGTTGGAAAGTGCCAGGTGGCTGCCAGAAACCCCTCTGCCTGGCCCTGACACAGGACTGCACCACGTTGCCTGGGGCTGCTGGGGCTGCCTCCCTGGAGCACTCCCCAGGGGGAAGACTGTGCTCAGCATGGGGCCTGTGCCTCCAGAGACCAGAAGCTCCATTGCTCTGGCCGAAATCTGGGTGCTGCCCAAGGAGGCCTCTCACTGTGCGAGATGTGCTCCCACAGAAGGACACTTTGTGACCTTCACGACACCCATCCTTTCTCTCTCTAAGGTTCACTACAGCTGAGTGGCTGCCAAATTTTTCTTCTCTTCATCAATGCACAGCATCACACATCGCCTCGCAGGGCACATGATGAACACCTGACTCATCCTCAGTCCTTGACCAATGGAACAGTTGCTAGGAAAGCTGGCTCCAGAGATCAACTTACCCAATGGCCACTGCAGAACCGGGAGCCAGTCTGGTGGCGAAGATGAACGTTTCTTTTGCTTGGCACTGGCAGGTTTACGGGTTCGCGGCCTTGGAGAGGAGCATCCCGGTGCGACGGGATCCTGCAGATAGAAAGGCATGTTGGCGTATGGTGAGCTGCCTGTTGCTTGCAGTGGGCCAAAGCAGTCTATGCTCGAGGGCAGACATTGCTGCCTGCAGCCATTCGAGAACTGGGCAAAGAGTCTGGCTTTGGTGTCCAGACACAAGCTGTCTAATGGTTCCTTTTACGATGGGGGAGTGGGGGGATCCATAGGCAGGGAGGACAGGCCACAGTCCAGGCAGCAAGACTTCCCATGCCAGCATATCCTGCCTGGCTCTGGTGAAACCTGCAGTTACCCTCACATTGCAGGCCTTGACACCACCTGGCCCCTGGCTTGTCTGCTCTAACCAGACATCCTTCCCATGCTTCGTAGGCAGGTGCGTCCTATCTCGTGGCCATGAACTCACAGAGAAGCCCGCACAGGAGCATGGAACACGCCATGGGTGACGTTAATTCAGAAAAGCTCTCTGGAACCCATGTTTTGGCCATGCCTTGGCTGGGTGGTGCCCGCCTCGGCGACCCAGGTTGCAAGGATCTTTCTCCCCAGGACTCACACAGTTGGTTGAGTAAGTCAATGCTGGTCGCCCCAAGGAGACGGAACACCCAGGGGCATGTAGAGGTGTCGTGCACCTTGGGTGCTGCAACCCAGTGTCAAAGGCTTGTTCCCAGAGAGCTGTGCCCGGGTGTGGAGAGCTGGTTTGGACCAGGATTGAAAAATGACTAGGGTGACAGTACAATGCTGTGATGCCACCAGGCACAGGGTTCACAGAGAGCCTCTGGTGCCCACTGGCAGCTTCCTCTCGGGACCCTGCAAGAGGGTCAGTATCTGGGGTTAGGGGCACGTGCGGGAAGACAGGCTTCTCTCAGGGCAAAGCCAAGGAGAGGACAAGTCCTTAGCATCCCACAAGAAGTATGAGGAGACAAGTGGTTCCAGCTAGGGCAAAACACGCGATTGTGGGCTTGGGATCGGCCAAGCCATGACGAGCCAGGGAACAGAGCCAAGCCTTTACCTGGTCCTGCAACTGCGGTGTCAAGGGCCGTGGAGACGGGCTCTGGCTGCGGTCTCCTAAGAATATCAAACACAGTGATTGTCCAAGAGAGACTGGGCACGCTTTTGTGCACCTAAACACCCAGTCCCTTCCCTTTTCCAACCCTTCCCCCTCCCTTTGTTCCCTCTTCAGTGCCCGCCATAGACACAGAGCATCGGAGCCGCCGAGATGGCATTTCTCCCCGTGGAGGATGGTGCTCACAGGCCTGTGTGTCTGGTTCCCAACCCTTTTCTGGAGGCAGGGAATTAACATGCTGTGCTCTGCCTCCACGAATGTTCCTGGCCCCCGAGGGCAAACTTCTTTCAAAAACTGATGCCCAGGGACTTTCACTGCTTTTTGCTTAAGGAGCTCTAAAAGAGCCCCACCGGATGCCCTGGCCATGCATGGCCAAGCCTTTGAGGGAACCCCGACTAAATGCTGGGGCACAGTACCCGAGACAACCACCTCTGAGCTGCCTTTCACCAGCGGCTTGACTCAAGGCTGACCCTGGAAGGCCTGGAAAGTGCCAGGTGGCTGCCAGAAACCCCACTGCCTGGCCCTGACACAGGACTGCACCACGTTTCCTGGGGCTGCTGGGGCTGCCTCCCTGGAGCGCTCCCCAGGGGGAAGACTGTGCTCAGCATGGGGCCTGTGCCTCGAGAGACCAGACTTTCCATTGCTCTGCCTGGGATCTAGGTGTGGCTCAAGTAGGCCTCTAACTGTGCGACATGCACTCCCAGACACTTTGTGCCCTTCACGACACCCGTCCTTTCCCTCTCTATGGTTTACTGCAGCTGAGCAGCTGCCAAGGTGTTCCTCTCTTCATCAACGCACAGCATCAGACATCTCCTCGAGAAGAACACCTGACTCTTCCTCAGTCTGTGACCAACGGAAGAGGTGCTAAGAAAGCTGGCTCCAGAGATCAACTTACCCAACGGCCTTTCCAGAGCCGGGAGTGTCTCCACGGACCCGGCCTCAAGGGTTGGGCTGCCAGCAGCTGGGATTGCCGGCCTGGGTGATGATCGTCCCTGCTCGATCGGATCCTGCAGATAGAAAGACATGTTGGCATTTGGTAAGTCGCCTGTATCTTGCAGTGGGCCAAAGTAGTCTATGCTCGAGGGCAGACACTTCTGCCTGCAGCCATTCGGGGATAGGGCATAGAGCCTGCTTTTGTGTCCAGACGCATGCTGTGTATGGGCTCCAATTTTGGTGATAGGGCTGGGGGGGGGGGGGCGATAGCCAGAGCGGACTGGCCATAGTATGGCAACTAGACTTCCCCTGCCCAAACCATCCTGCCGGGCTCTGATGAAACCTGCGTATTCTCTCACATCACACGCCTGACACCCCCTGGCCCCTGGCCTGTCTGCTCTAACCAGACATCCTGCCCATTTTATGTAGGCAGGTGCCTCCCTTCTCCTGGCCATGAACCCGCAGCAAAACCTGTACGGGGGCGTGGAACTGCGGGCACATCGTGCCACGGGAGTCATCAATTCAGAACAGCTCCCCAGAGAACCCAAGTTCTCGCCATGACCTGGGAGGGTGGTACCCGCCTCGCTACTCCAATGCGCAAGGAATTTCACCCCAGGGGACACACAGGTGGTTGCGAAAGTCACTGAATAACCTGATTATGTTGCGCTGTGGCCACTGGGAGGGGAGGCAGGGACTGGAGCAGGTCATCGAGGATTGCCAATTTTTCTTCCGCGGTGAGCCGGCGATCCCCTAAGAGTATCAAACACAGGGACTGTCCAACAGGGACCTGGGCACGCTTTCCTGCAGCCACCCAACGAAAGCTGTTTTCCTTTTCTACTCTACCCTAAGACCCCAATTCCCCACCCCATTCTTTGGTCCTGCTCAGTTGCCCACTAGAGAGACAGAGAACATCATCGTCATCATTGCATTTCAGCCCAGGGAGAATGGAACAAACAAGTCTGTCCATTTGGTCCCCAACTCTTTTCTGAAGGTAGAGAATGTGGTTGGGAAACGCTCAGGCAAGAAACGTAGTGCTCTCTGTCTCCAGGAATGTCATTGGCCCTCATATGGAAAGTCTGTGAAAGAGCAGCAGACATGTAGGCCACCTTTTTCCGGCTTTATTCCCAATGAACTCCAAGGAGCACCATCCGAGGCTCTGCCGTGCATAGCCATGCCTCTCTAGGGAACACTGATTCAGGGGTGCAACGCCTTCCCAAAACACCTCTGTGCTTGCTTTCCCAAGCCTCTTAACTCAGGGCTGATCCTGGAATGCCTGGAAAATGCTGGGTGGCTGACAGAAACCTTACAATTTTCCAACTGAGTCAGAAACAGCTCTACCTGGCCCTGACAAAGGACTGCAGCACATTGTCTGGGCTGCTGGGGCTGCCTCCCTCGAGCGGTCCCCAGGGGGAAGACTGTGCTCAGCATGGGCCTGTTCCTCGAAAGACCAGAATCTCCACTGCTCCGGCCTGGATGTGGGTGTTGCCCAAGGAGGCCTCTCACTGTGGGAGATGCGCTCTCACAGAGGGAAACTTTGTGCTCTTCAGGACATCTGCCCTTTCCCTCTCTAGGGTTCACTGCAGCTGAGCAGCTGCCAAGATGTTCCTCTCTTCATCAACGCACATCATCAGACATTGCCAGCCAGGCACGGACAAACACCTGACTGCTCCTCAGGCCGTGACCAACGGAAGAGCTGCTATGAATCCTGGCTCCAGAGATCAACTTACCCAAAGGCCTATCCTCAGCCGGGAGCCACTCTACTGACTCGGCATCACCTGGTGGTGCTGGGGATGTCCTTCCCGGCGTGGTGGGATCCTTCAGATAGAAGGACACGTTGGTGTTTGGTCAGCTGTCTTTAGCCTGCAGTAGGCCAAAGCAGTGTATGCTCGAGGGCAGACATTATTGCTGCCTGTAGCCGTTAGGGAATAGGGTCCAGAGTCTGGCTCCCTCAAGCTATCCCTAAAGTGACAGTGCTTCTCCCTCTAGGTTCCAAAAGGTCCATTGCTGGACATCGATGTGGGTGTTGACATCAACCTTGATGGCTTCTCACTGTGGTACATGCACTCCTGCAGAGGAATGCTTCATAATCTTCACAACACCTTCCCATTCCTACTCTAGGGTTCATTGCAGCTGAGGAGCTGCAAAGGTATTCCTCTCTCCATCAACCAACACTGGGCACTCAAAGACCTCGTGACTCTTCTTCAGTCTGTTACCAGACTGTGACCAGGGAAGGGAAGGGAGGGGAAGGGGAGGGGAGGGTAGGGGAGGGGAAGGGGAGGAGAAGGGAGGGGAGGGGAGGGGAGGGGAAGGGGAGGAGAAGGGAGGGGAGGGGAGGGGAAGGGAAGGGAAGGGAGGGGAAGGGAAGGGAGGGGAGGGGAGGGGAAGGTAGGGGAGGGGAGGGGAAGGGAAAGAGGGCCGTGCTCGAGGCGCCGCCCTCCCGCGTCTGCAGCCACGTCCCCGCTCGCTGCCTCCCACCGGGTCCGGCTGGCCTAAGGCCCCGCCGCCCTCTCGCTCCCGCCGCGTCCCGTCCAGGCCGCTCCAGAGTCTGCAGGGCCGAGTCCGCCAGGGCTACCGCCGCCCGCCCGTCCACCGGCCGCGCACCCGCGCTCCCAACCCAGCCGGCACGGAGTCTACCTCGTCCCTGGGCTCCCTCCAGCGCGGCCACGGCCAGGCCATGACGACGACGCCTGCGACCGCTCCGACCCAACGGCCGCCTTGAAGGAACTGTCGGCCTGTCGCCGCAGGCGCGCTCGGAAGCTATGCCGAGCCGCGAGGCCCCGCCCAACTCGCGAGGCCCCGCCCAACTCGCGAGACCCCGCCCCGACCGGAGCAGGGCACTCCTCCTGGCGCCCCGCCCCGAACGTTTAGGCCACGCCTCCTGGAGCCTCGCCCAGCCTCCGACTGGATTAGATCACAACGCGTGGCGCTTAGTCCCGCCCCACCCGGAGGAGGCCACGCCTCTTAGCGCCCAGCCCCGCCCCTTGGTGCTGTTCCAGGTGGCCCGAGCGCCCCCTGCTGGGCATGGCACCTCCATGGGGGAGGTTCCGCTTCAGCCTCTCTTCTTGCGTGCTGGGAAGCCGCAGAGAGCAAGGGCCTCTGGGAAAAGAGGGAGCAGCTGTCAGCCCACTGGGCCCTCAAGCCCGAGCTCCCAGGGGAATGGTTCTTAGGGCTGGGTGGGGGCCACGAAGACTGGAGGCAGATGGGAAGCATCTGTGTCAGAGGGAACAAGAACATTCCACCTGAGGGTTCTCTTCAACCCTAAGGACATGAGGATTGTCCACAGGATCGGTGCTGGAAGGTCTTTCTTTTCACAAGTGCACATGACTGCACTGTATTTATTTATTTATTCACCTACTTACTTAGTGTGAAGTGGGCCACACCCAGCACTACTCAGTGGTTACTACCGGCTCTGCACTCAGGAATTACTCCTTTGTTTGCTTTGTTTTGGGGCCACACATGGCGACGCCCAGGATTTACTCCTGGCTCTGAGCTCTGAAATCACTCCTGGCATGCTCCGGGGACCATAGGAGAAGCTGAGGATCAAACCTGGGTCAACTGCATGCAAGGCAAGCCTGCTGTACTATGTCTCAGGCCCTGATAATTGGACTTTAATTTCTTAAAACAAACCTTCCTTCCTTGCTTCCTCCCTTCATTCCTTCCTTCCATCCCTTTGCTTTTTCACTTTTGCTTTCTTTTGAAAAGATCCTGATTCTATACGATAAAAGCCTAACAATAGTTATTCCCAACTTTTCTTTCTTTTAGGGAGGAGGCATCCTAGAGGTATTCAAGGGTTACTCCTGGTTCTGCACTCAGGGGACCATTGGGTACTGGGGATCAAACCAGGGTTCCTTCTGTGCAAGGAAAGTATCTCACTGCCCTATCCCTGCAGCTCTTCTTCCTTCCTTCCTTCCTTCCTTCCTTCCTTCCTTCCTTCCTTCCTTCCTTCCTTCCTTCCACTCCCCCACATGTATGAGTGCTCAGGGCTTATGGGGTGCCGGGTATTGAACCCACATTGTCTCTGTGCAAAGCAAGCACCCAAATAACCTGCTTTACAATCTCTCTGGCTCCTTTCCCCTCCCTCAACCGGAGTCACAACTGGCCACGCTCAGAGGTCCAGACTACTCTCCACAGAGCTCGGCCTGCAGGCTGGTGGGACTCAAAAGCCACACCGCATCTGGCTCCGGGCGTAAGAGCTTTAGGGGTCAGGCCCAGTAGTGATCTAGAGGGCCACCCTGGCAGTGCTCAGTAGCCATGAAGTGCTGGGGAGCAAATCAAGGGCCCCCTACACACTTGAACCCAGGCGCTCTCTCTGGCTCCCCAGTATGTCACTGTGGCCTGTCTCATGGGTAATTGCTCATCCTGGCCATCTTGCAGCTCCCGAACCTCTGTGGCTTCAGTGACTGCAGGGGTTTCAGTGACCTGCCTGGTTTCTGTAAGGGTGTGGACAGGTAAGGCGCTGCTCCAGAAAGAAGGGTGCCAGGGGCCTTTGTGGGGGGGTTCCGTCTGGAGGGCATGTGCAGGGGAGAGATAGGATTTGGCCTCTCCATGCTCCAGATTACAAGGCAAGAGCTTTTTCCATCACTAAGGACAGACTCTGCTTCTGGGGACAGGGTTACCTTGCAGGCATGGACAGCCAGGAAGGACAGAGGAAGTGTGTGTAGGCGAGCATGGACTTATCACCCGTCTTAGGGCACCCTTGCTGAAGAGGGACACGCAGACACAACACTGGAACCCATTTCATTGCCCTTGAAACACCCTGGATGCTCTAGACCCGCTTTTTTATCCATAGATGGCTGAAACTGCTCCTTATTTTCACTGTGTGTTCGAGCAACTCACACCTTGTCTCTGAGTCTCGGTTTCTCTGTCCGTGACCTGGGCACCTTCTTGGGCACAGACTAGTTCCGGATCACGGTGTTAAGATTATAAAGATGCTCATGGCCAGGCGAGGCGGGGTTTAGAACCACCGTTAATCCTGCCTTGGGTGCTAGGTCTGTGATGGTGGACCCCAAGGACCCTCTGCTGTGTGGGTGCCAAGCTCCACCTCAGCCTCACCAGGCAGCAAGCAGGATGCCAAGACTTTCCAACCACTCAGGAGGCGGCAGAAAAGCACATGGCAAGCCCCAGACTGGAAGGAGACCCAAGGAAAGACTGCTCCAGGCATGGGGAGCTCCGAGGGCCAAGCTCTGTCCAAGGCACTGAGAGAGCCGGTGGGGAGATCTGGGCTGGGCCCCATTCAAAGCCGGCCAGATGAGGCAGCACTGCCCCCTAGAGGCCTCACTGACTTAATTCTTCCCCCTGAAACCTGGAGCCTCAAATAGGCAGCCTTGGGGGGCTCAGAACACACCCAGGTCTGTCTCAACAAAGAAGACAAGTTTTGTCTGTTTGTTTTGGCCACACCAGGCAGCATAATGAGGGTTACTCCTGGCTCTGCACTCAGAAATTGCTCCTGGCAGGCGGGGGAGGGGGATGAGGAACCAAATGGGAAAGAACTCGGATCTATCCTGGGTCAGCTATAAGCAAGGCAAATGCCCTACCACTGTGTTATTGCTCCAGCCCAGAAGTTTTGAACCTGAAGCCTGGGTGGTGCTGGGAGGGGTAGGGTATTGGACACGCTTTTCCTGAAAGATTGATGTGGGTGTTAAAAAAAAAGGATCCAGAAGGATTTCTGTGTGTCTGTGTCTGATGGCACAGGGGGAAAAAGGGACTAGCCCACAGCTAGTTGTGCTCAGGGCTCCTTCTTGGCTGTGCTCAGGGGAGCAAACACAGGCAAGGGAAGCGCCCTCCCTGCCGTGGAATCTCCAGCCCCTCGACATCTATTCAGGGCTCTGCAGGGCTCCCTGTGAGGCCCGAACTCAATCACAATCTTTCACAATCATTCTTTCAGCAATATTTGGATCCTACATGCCTCAAAGGTGAGATGGGAAAAGCACCCCTGGGGTGTGGGTATCCCCTCCCCAACTTCTTCTTTCTCCCACCTGAATGATAAGAACTGCCCACACCTGGAATGAGTGGGTAGAGGAGTCTGCATGGGGGAGTGACAAGGGGAAAAGAAGGAGAGTTGGGGAAATGGTTTGGCTGGTTTTTATGTCACACCCATCTGTGTGTGCTCATGCCTTACCGCTGGTCCTGGGATCACTCCTGTTGGGCTTAGGGGACCTTATGGGATAATGGTGGTCAGCTATTTGCAAAGTGAGTGCCCGACCCGCTTTACTCTCGCTCTGGCCTTGAATCTCTAGGTTTGATCCCACGCATTGCATGCCCCCCCAAAGCACCACTGGGAGTGATTCCTGAGTCCTAAGCATGAGTAACTCCCAACACAGCATTCCCCCACCCGATTACAACAATATTTCAGGTCCAGGGATATTCTAGGACCAGCAGAAAGGAATGGGTTCATGCTTTCCATGTTAAGGCCTTTGGCAATGTGTGGCCCTCTGAGCTTTGTTGGCTGTGGCCCTACTGACCTCCACTACCATATTGTCACTTAGAGTTATAAGTTCCACACAATCAGGATGAGTGGGAGCAATGCCTGAGAGCATTGTTTCAGGAGTCTCTAGTAAAAATAAACAGCTCAGCAGGATGAGACTGTGGTGGGCATGCAGGTGGGGTGTTCTATCCCTGCACCCCCACATATAAGTCCACTTTCCAAAAATAAATAATGAAGTGCCAATTTCTAGCTGGTGCTTGCCTTGGAATACTTAATTTTGTGAAAGCACAAAAGCTTACTTAGTGTGGAAACGATAGAAAGCCCGTGTTCTTCCTCAGACATGTCTCTGACTTGTCTCTGTCCCTGCTTCCTTCCACACCAGAGAAAGTGGAACTAACTTCCACTTAGTTGAGCATGTACTTCCTAAAGGAGATAAGAAAAGAAGATAGAGGAAAAAGAAAATGAAAGGTGGGGGTAACAATGAATAGGGCACTGTTGTATTACATAATTAATGATGGAGCTGGATAGGGCTGGATCGTGATGGATGCCATTCCAGGCCACTGTGGCTTCACAAACCCATTCAGCCGGCGAGTTCCAGGCCCAGATGAAACGCGAAATCACTCACTCACAGGCAGGCTTCAGGAAGAATCATCTTTATTTAGGCCCTAGCCACCACGTGTGTGTGGCCTATCTCATAACCTTTTAAGCATTCAGCCATTCCAGGCTACCCTGCGTTTAAACTCTTTTAGCCATCTTCCTTAGAGCGCCCAGCAGGGCCAAAAGGCAAAGACCTTTAATCCCCTGGCTTCCGGGTTTATCTACCTATTCCAAGACCCCTCCCAGGAATGGGCTGGGTCTTGGAAGTAAGGTCACACCTATTATCTGGTTCCCAAGACCCCTCCCAGAAATGGGTGGGTCTCAGATAGGTATCCTACATTTCCACCTTTTTTGAAATATAAAAAGACCCTTTTGTAATTTTAACTCCACCTTTAGCCAAAGGTGGGTTAATATTTTTATGCAGCAACGTAATAAAGTGAAAATTAATATACCAGCCCTATTTAAAAAACATAACATTTTTGCAAAATATACTATACACCTGTAACCTAAAATTCTATTAATGCTTTTTTTACCAAGCACTATTCCGGAACTTTTATGTTCCTATACTTTTAAACTATATTGGGGGAACTTTTTGTTCCTAAAAACCTTTCCTATACACAAGTACTACAGCATACATGCATAATATACATTTTAAAAACAGGCTAAGTACATTAAAATACACAGTAAAACATTTTGCAATCGAAAATATTAACTATGAAAGACAACAAAACACATTTAAATTATAAAGAAAATGACTAAGACAAAGATGCAGGTGGTTAGAAATGAGATGTTTAAATGGGCTAAGCTGTATTACCTCCCTTTATTTTTTATTTTTTAACCACTAACTAACTAAAACTTATTTCATCACCAACTATGAGTAAAATATAAGACTACCCGCTTAGTTCCTATACTTAAAATGATTAATTTGTCCCACGCTGATCTCACCATGTGGCTTCTGTAAACTTTGTGCAGTCCGGTTTCGCTCGCGCTGTTGTTGACCATGTGGTCCCAGGTTCCACAGCCGGATTTCAGGCTCGCCATTTTTCCGGGCCAAGAGGAGCCCAGCCAAGCCAAGCCGATCCGATCGGATTTGCAGGCATTGCCACTTAGGGGTTTTTAGAAGCTTTTTTCAGCTTTTCCCTCCAAGCGTCACTTTGGACGGTTTTTCTCGGCCACAGCTTTTTTGCAGAGGGCTTTTGGATGTTCAAAGTTATTAAAACTAAAAGTCCAGTCCGAAATTTCCAAGGTCGAAATCCAAATTCAAGCCGCAGGTCATTTTCAGAAAATCAGTCCACTTTAAATACAGTCTTTTTTCTCCTCCGTTTCCAATTTAAGCTTTTAATAAGTTTTTGTACAGGCCGAGGTTTTTGTTTCTTGTAACAAAGTCTCAGTTCTGGGCCTGGGCCTGGGCTGGAGGTGATGCAAGCTTCCACCTCTCTTCTTTCAGTTGCCCTTCTTCCCCTGGAAGGGGTCACGGCCATATTTGAACATTGTTGCACGTGGCCCAGGGTTTTGGGCTCAGTGCACCCGAAAAGAGCCAAAATGAAACTGAAAAGCAGAAATCTCACCATGATTGCTGTTTTCTTGGGTCCAGGATTCAGGTCAAAGTTCGGAGCGCCATTTGGACCCTCAGAACTGTAAGTGAAATATTTCATTGGAAATTTCCTATGCTGACCATCAAATGGTTTCTGTGGTTAGTCATATGGATTTTACCACCCTTAGTCTTACGCATTGGTGCTCTAGTATACAAGTGGATCATTCCATTTTGTTTAAAACTAATTGGTTTTGATCTAAGGACAATCACTGCAGTTGGATGGTTGTGGTCTATATTTCAAATGAAAAGTGTAGTGTCTCTAGCCATCATAGTTTGTGGAATTTCTGTGTTGACTAACGTTATTATTATGAGCATAGTTATTTGCTGTTATTTCTATTTAGGAAATAGAAAGTGTAGAAATGGTGAGGCTAAAACCAGTATAGATAATAAGGAAATTTATCTGACGAAAACTGAGACCAAGGTGCAGGCTGACGAATCCAGCCCCACCATCAACAATATAGAAATTTTTGCTGGAAGAAAAACAACTCAGAATGTTAAGCCTGATTCTAGTGAATTGCTTGACAGTAGTGACTCAGATAATGATCTACCTACAGTGCTAACTCCACGAAGTATGCCTCCTTCTAGTCACAAAATTGAATCGCAGAGCAGAGCAGATTCAAACGATGAACCACATGCTCGGTCTCAGAGCTCTATTCAGAGTAATTTTGCTAATCAGGCCTTATCCCCTATAGACGGGGTAAATGTTTCTAACTATGTACCCTATCAGATGGAAGAATTAGATCGGTTTAAAAGATCATGTAAAGAAAATGGGCCAAAATCGCCATACAGTGTGGAGTTATTAAGACTTTGGAGTCATAACTCATCTTGGACTTTGTATAATTTTAAAAGAATCGCTGAAATATGCCTGTCGTCTAAACAGCGAACTGAATGGGAAATGTACTATTCAGAAGGCGTAAAAGCTAAATTATATAGTCCGGATGGTATGAAAAAGCAAGTGGCAGGTGTTACTCTATCGTATGAATTATTGATGGCAGAAAATCAATTTGCAAATATTCAGACACAAGCAGCTTTACCTAAGGAAATCTTAAATTTAATCAGGGAGATTGCATTGTCAGCATGGGAAAAAAAATTGATTCTAACAGCATTGGTAGAGGAAACTTTTTAAAAATTACCCAAGGCCCTTATGAGTCATTTGCAGAGTTTGTAGGTAAGATTAAAGATGCTCTGAAGTTACAGGTGGAAGATGAGGAGATTAGAAACTTCCTAGTAAAATCTTTGGCCTATCATAATGCAAATTCAGCCTGTAGATTAGTATTGAATACATTAAATGAAAAGTCAGATCTGAATGATTACCTTTATGCCTGCCGGAATGTCTATGTGGAACCCCAACCCCCACCCCACTTAGACTCAGTACAAACCTTCCCAGTTACCAAGGGAACAATGCCTTACTCCCCTCGGGGACAGAACACTTTCCGGAAACCAGGTCTTTGCCCAAAATGCAAAAGGGGTCGCCACTGGGCGAAAGATTGCAGATCCAGAAACCTCATTAATAATAACCTAAGTAGAGGTTTCAACACATTCCCCAGGAGGCAAATTGCCTGCTACCATTGTGGAAAACAGGGACATATCAAAAGAAATTGTCGTCTCCTTATAAATTCAGCTCCCCAAGAACACACATACAAGATGCAGGGAAACGCCCACAGGGCCTCCCCCCAGGCCCTTCCAAATCAGGGGCAAAGTTCACAGACAATAATCCTTCCAAGCCCAGCCCAAGAAAATTCATCACGATAAGGGAATTAATCCTCTCCACTTCAGGGAGTGCCGGATTAGACATATTATGCCCAGAGGACATTACAATTTACCCAGGAGCATGCCCTTACATGTTAGAAACTGGCATTGTAGGCCCGCCACCCCCAGATACCATGGGTTTGATCCTTGGCAGAAGTTCCCTCAACATAAAGGGTATATCAGTAATCACTGGTGTCATTGACTCAGATTCTATGGGAGAAATCATTGTAGTTATTACTGTATCAGTTACATGGACCTTTAAAAAAGGAGAAGCGATTGCCCAGATAGTAATAGTGCCTTATGTCAAATTTGGGACTTCAGATAAGACTAGAATTGGAGGTTTTGGAAGCACAGATCTGGATGCTGCTCAAAACCCAATCATGGCTCTGGTTACTAAATGTAAAGATGAACACCCAATGATCAAACTTCACTTGGAAGGCAAACCCTTTGATGAAATGATAGATACGGGTGCTCAGGTTACCGTAATTTCTGAAAAAGAATGGCCAGAAAATTGGCCTCTTCAGGAAATCCCGTATTCCCTAGAAGGAATAGGAGGCCTGAGTTCCTGTCTGTTGAGTACGAGGACTATACTATTTTACGGCCCAGAAAATCAAAAAGCAATAATCAGACCTCACGTGGGCCCATTTTCACCATCCCTGTGGGGCCGTGACCTACACAAACAGTGGAAAGCAGAATTCCACATCCCATTAGCTCCAGAAGAGCCCGAACCTTCTTTTGATTTAAAAACCAAAAATTTTTAGTGGGGGCCACTGCCGTAAAAACACCAGCACCAATAAAAATAAAATGGAAATCTGATGAACCAATTTGGACAGGTCAGTGGCCCCTTAAAACTGATAAATTAAAGGTGCTGACAGAATTAGTGGAGGAACAGCTAAGTTTAGGACATATTGAACCATCTTTTTCTCAATGGAAATCACCTATATTCACTATAAAAAAGAAATCCGGTAAATGGAGACTTTTGATGGATCTTAGAGCTATAAATTTATCCATGATACCTATGGGCAAATTGCAGACTGGTTTACCATCACCTGTAGTTATTCCAAAGGAATGGCCACTAATTATAATTGATCTGAAAGACTGCTTCTACCATATTTCTATCCACCCAGATGATAAAAAACGTTTTGCATTCTCAGTTCCTTCTCTCAATAATACCCATCCCTGCAGACGTTTCCAATGGACTGTTCTCCCCCAAGGCATGCTGAATTCCCCAACCATGTGTCAGTTTTTTGTAGATAAGGTTTTGAGCCCTGCTCGTGAAAAATTTCCTCAAGCCATGATATTTCATTATACAGATGATATCTTGCTCACAATGAACAACGAAACAGATTTACAGGAATTATACTCTTATGTTACTGACTGTTTACAAACATCAGGACTGAAAATAGCTTTAGAAAAAATACAGATAATGCCACCGTATCAATATTTGGGTTTTATTTTGGACCGGACGTCTATACGTCCACAAAAATTTTCTATCAAAAAAGAAAACCTCAGAACGCTTAATGATTTTCAGAGACTTTTAGGTGACGTAAATTGGCTCCGCCCTGCACTAGGAATCCCAAATGCAGAGTTATCTAATCTGTTTAAAACGTTGGAGGGTGACCCTGCTTTAGATAGCCCGAGAAATTTAACAACAGCTGCCAAAAATGAATTGGACATCTTCTTGAGCAGATTACAAAAATCGTTTCTCTCAAGATTCATCCCAGGAGAAAAGGTATTACTGTTAATCTTCCCTACTATAGAAACCCCCACAGGGGCCTTGATGCAACAGTCAGGACCTTTGGAATGGGTGTATTTACATAACAAACAACCTTGCTCAGTTGTCCCCTACTTACAACTGATTTCAGAGATTATTATCAAGGCAAGACTCAGATCTATATCTTTACTAGGTTTTGATCCAGATATAATAGTTTTGCCAGTACCAAAAAAGGAAATTGAGTCAATATTGCCAATTAATGAATCTCTACAAAGGGCCCTCTCAGATTTCACAGGAGAAATATCCTCCCATTATCCAGCAGGAAAAATTTGGGACTTTTTAAAGAAAACTCAGTTTGTTATTTCTTCAATTGTTCGGGATTCCCCTATCCCCAATGCCAAGGTTTTTTACATTGATGGATCCCAAAATGGAAAAGGAGGAATAACTGGAGACAACATTAATATGACCATAGATACCAAATATAAATCTGCACAGAAAGTTGAATTAGCAACGTTAATTTACCTATTAGAAAATGTATCTGAAGCCATGAATATGGTTTCTGATTCTTTGTATGTGGTAAATTTATGTCATGTGATAGCCACTGCATCCCTTAATGCTAATAACCCGATCATACAGGACTTACTTAAACAATTACAGCAGCTTCTTCAAAAACGAACTGAGGCCATCTTCATCACACATATTAGAGCCCACTCAGGTCTTCCAGGACCTATGGCTCAAGGAAATAAAACTGCTGACTTGCTAGCAATGCCTATATTTAAATCACCTATAGAGGAACATTCAGCCCTACACACAAATGCTCGCCGTTTACATGTGAATTACCAAATTCCATGGAGGCAAGCTAGAGAAATTGTAGAAAACTGCAACGTATGTGCACCGTTAACAAAAAAGACTCACATAGCAGGAGCAAACCCAAGAGGCTTACAGTCTAACGAACTTTGGCAAATGGATATAACTCAAACAGATTTATTTCCAAGGAAACCATATCTTCATGTTGTGGTGGACACTTATTCTCGGTTTATGTGGGCAATTCCCATGTCTTCTCAAAAATCTAAGGCTGCTTGTAGTTTTCTTTTACAATGTTTCTCTGTGATGGGTATTCCATATTCTATAAAAACTGATAATGGGCCAGCCTATGTTAGCAAAACTTTTGAATTTTTTTGTAAGGAATGGCAGATAAGACATCTCAGAGGAATTCCTTACAATTGTAGGGGACAGGCCATTGTAGAAAGGACTCACAGAACCTTAAAAACTCAATTGCAAAAAAATAGAAAAAGAGGTTTACCACCAACGGATTTGCTATCTTTGACTCTTATCACACTAAATTACTTTAACTTACCCCAAGGGGAAAGCTACACTGCAGCGGAAAGACATTTTAAAGAAGATATTCAGAGACAAGAAACAACCCATAAACCTATTTGGATCAAGGAGGATGAAAAATGGATAGCTGGCTATCTTCTCCTAAGAGGAAGGGGTTATGCCTATGTTTCTATAAATGATGACTCTCCCAAGAGATTTTGGGTTCCATTACGTCTTGTTAGAAATCGGGCTAGCACAAATGATCAGGTTCAGACTACAAACTCCCCTTCAGAGAAAAAACAGAATACTTCAGACACTAACAGCAGTAATATTACTAAGGTCTCTGGGGCAGGGAATGATTTAGCTGTCACACACCATACAATGAGTGAGACTGATGGTAGTGATAAACCCTTACACTCCGAGATGCAAAAGGAAAGACAGGAACCTGTCTTAACTGGGCTCCAAAATATAGGAAACTCTTGCTACATGAACTCAATATTGCAATGCTTGTATAATATTTCAGACTTAACTCAGTATTTTTATAAAGATCATTATAAAAAGGATATTAACAAGAAAAATCCGATGGGGCATGAAGGTAAATTAGCCGAAGAATTTGGTCGGCTCATCAAAACCATGGGAAATGGATTTCATAGATATATTAACCCTGAAAGCTTCAAAGTAACAATTGGTTTACTTAATGACCAGTTTGCTGGACACAATCAGCAGGATCCTCACGAACTACTGATGTTCCTAATAGAGGGATTACATCAGGACTTGCTTACTGTAAATCTAATGACAGACAAAACTACACATCTCATGGGAAATGAAAATTATGAACAATTTAGTCCAGAACACCAAAAGGCTCATAAATCTATTATTTATGATCTCTTTCAAGGACAATTCAAATCTATACTCCAGTGTCTCACTTGCCACCAAAAGTCTGAGGTTTATGAGACATTTGTTCATTTGTCTTTGGCTGTTACATCTACAGATAAATGTACATTACAGGAATGCCTCTCTGAATTTTTTAAAGAAGAAGAATTAAGAAATGACAACAAAGTTCTGTGCAACAGTTGCAAAAATAGAAGGGATTTTTCAAAGAAAACGTATTTATGGAAACTGCCACCAGTACTTATAATACACTTGAAACGTTTTGCTTTTGATGGCAAACAAATAAAAAAATTGCATACTTATGTAGATTTTCCTTTAGAACACCTCAATTTAGAGGAATTCACTTCAGAGAATAAAAGCAAGATTAAGAAATACAACTTATCATCGGTGTCAAACCATTATGGTAAAGTTCACTATGGACACTGTACTTCATACTGTAAAATTGCTGCAAAACAACACTGGATCAATTTTGATGACAAGAAGATCAAAAAAGTCCCTAATACATTGGTGAAATCCACAGCAGCATACATCCTGTTTTATACTTCTTAGAGATCTACAATGAACACCAGATAATCATTTTACTTCCTTATCAGTTGCTATTAATGCTCTAGGATTCTTTCCACGGGCATGATCAATGAATATAGATTGAAAATCATGAATCCCCAATGTGTTTCCTTGTAGGATGGATTTATGTCTTAATTTCATTATTGCTCTAGGTCTCAGTTAATCATGAAATTTTACAAATTAATTTAGTCAAGGTTCACCTGAAAGAGAAATTTCTCATCATATTAATGTTGTTTTTCTTTCTAGGTATACTCATTTAACGACTTTCACTCTTTTTATTATAACATCATTGCTTTATTTCCCTCAATTTAGGTTTTAAGACGCTGACATAATGATAATTTTAGGTGGACTTTCTTCACAGTGCTTCTTGCCTATGATTGATTATCATAAAGTTACTGTTATACAATAACTTTGTATATATACTGATATACACGTATAGTAGAGTTGTCCATGTTTGTATTACGCATGAAATTCTCTTTCAGATCTGCTAGGCAAACAAAAAATTTTTTTTAGTGAATTTGAAATGATTTATCTAAACAATTGCCGGCTATTACATTTTAAGGAGCTTTTAGTTGATTCAGCTGAATTCTCTTTTCTTTTGCTCTATTTTGGATCCTTTCCAACAAATATTTTTTAATATGAGTGAGTGTTATGGCCATATTTTTTGTGAAGTCTGTGTATGTATGTCTTGTTTAGTGTCTGTCTGTTCTGCATATTTTGTATATAGTTTCCTTTTTCCTAACTTTATCTTCCCCAAATTAGTCTTCCTTATCCTTCCTTCTCTCTTCCTAGTCCTTAACATTTTAATTTTCAGGATTTCACATGTGCAACCCATCTCCTTCACCCACAACTACAAGCTTCCTGATCTCGGCGGGAAGAAGAAATCCATGACTGTTGGAGTTTTACACCATATATGCTGCAAACTTGTTGGAAATGAAGCCACCTGGGATTTGTGTCACAATGTAACCCCAGAGAAAAGATCCATGGACAAGACCCACAGTCTCTGGATTCCAGTTAAACTGTGCTATCTGAATTTCTGGTTTTCCATCCACATACAAAATGCTATTGTTGACCGTTTCTACAATGGCTACCCCAAGATTGCACCGATCCCAAAGGAAATACAGAAGCCCAACCAACTTATGATGTAATGATGTAACGTTTGGGGATGCCCCAACACATGGATGACTGTACTGGCCTTCCTTCTTCATTCAGCTTGATGTTATCTCCTGTACAAGGCTTCAACCCGCTTTTCCAGACCCATCAAGTGTCTTCTGCCGGTCTTTTTGGAGTTCCAGACCCCTCATATTTACAGATTGGTATTGAACTCTGTAGAAATTACATCTGTTGTTTTTCCTATAACTGTAATCCTTTGAAGTTACGTTTGGTACTACACTTCTTTTGACTATCGTAATTAATGTTTTTCTATTTTAGTTTTTAATATTAGGAATCGATGTTGTATTACATTAAGGTTTTGCTTTCTTGACTTTAGGTTTTTGAGTTATATATTATTGTCTATAATTTCCCAAATGATATTTTTGTCTGTTCTCAGGGTTTTTTGCGTGGGCGCATCATAGGCAAAATACTAGGTTTATAGAAGGTTCCATCCATTTTGGATGGGCCCTCAAGTTGTTTATTTACACAGGGAGGGTCTCTGCCTTAAACATTTTGTTTTGGTTTGTGACTTAAGCTCCCATCTATAAATAGTCGACATCAATTTCAGACATCTTATGGACTTCAGACCGGATTAAGAACTTGGACTAAATTCAGATACCTATTGATCATCATTGCAGTGGCTCCCAACTGTGCAGAGGGTGTATGTGCCACTTCTTCCGAAATAAAGGCCTAGTTCAATGCCCTCAAAGATGGGCTTTCTGGTCTACCTGAACTTGAATGAAAATGGAGCTGGAGAGATAGCATGGAGGTGAGGCATTGGCCTTTCATGCAGAAGGTCATTGGTTCAAATGCCGGTATCTGCCAGGAGCGATTTCTGAACGTGGAGTCAGGAGTAACTCCTGAGCACTGCCAGGTGTGACCCAAAAACGACCACCACCACCACCAACAACAACAACAAATAAAGAAAAGGTGCTTCTTCTTGCCTGCTACACAACCTTTCTGGTGTCTCTTCGAAAGATCTATGTACGTCTTAGATTTATCTTCTCAGGAGCTTGTAGTTGATTCCTTGATACATGTTTCTGGTTTTAGACACACTGTGCTTAGGTTAGAAGTTTTTCTTTACATTTTCCTGTGATGCGCTTATGCAAACAGCCGCTCTTTTATTATTGACTAATTTTTCTTAGCAGGTCAGCCCCTGAAGAGGTTGACTGATGGTGGGATGGAGAATGAGGCCCTTCTCTTCCAGCTCGGAGCACGCGTCTGCCACCCTGTCTAGCCCACGGTTCTGAGGTGAAACGGCGGGTAAACAGCTCGCAGACAATCAGGCTCGTGGAAATATTTGCTTTATTCGGATGGACAAAACTGAAGTCCAAAGACTCAGATTCAGTTCCAGCCAGCAAAAAAGCTCCTCGCCTTCCACAGACCCTTGCTCTTATACTCCAGAGTCAGGTCCCACCCAATGGTGGGATCAGATACCAACCAATGGTGGAAGCAGAATCAGGTCCTACCCTGGGGTGGGGGCAGAATGCCAGGTCACACCCTAGGGTAGGGCACAGATTAGGGTGAGCAACATAGTAATCCCCCAAAATAGTTACATACACAACAGGGCACCAGCAGGAAGTCACTGCCTTGCATGCAGTCCATCTGGGTTTGATCCGCAGCATCTTGTGTGATTCCTTAAGCATCATCACCAGTCAGAAGTGTTCCCTGAGCCCAGAGCCAAGAATAAGCCATGAACACAGCCAGGTGTGGCTTTTGAAAAAAAAATTTTAATTGTTCCAGCAGAACACACCAAAAACAAATAGAAAATTGTAATGTGGGTGTTCGCTTCGACAGCACATATACTAAAATTGGAATGATACAGAGAAGATTAGCATGGCCCATGTGCAAGGATGACACGCAAATTCGTGAAGCGTTCCATATTTGAAAAAAAAATGCAATTTGGAGTGAGAGATAGTACAGGAGTAAGGTTCTTGCCTGTATGTGGTGACTCCAGCTCAATCCTATCCCCACATGTGATCCATCCTGAGCACCACCAGGAGTGATTCCTGAGTGCAGAGCCAGGAGGAAGCCCTGAGCACTTGCCCCACCAAAATGACAAAACAAGGAGCAGCTGCAAATTAGGAAGCCTAGTTTGCTCTGCAGACAAGAAGCAAATGGTGGACAATTGTATGGAAGGTGCTGGGGGACCTCATTTCATCCCCACTGACATGACAGGATGGACCTATTTTTTCCAAATTCCATGCTGAAACATCAATCCTCTGAGACACAGCTTCAACCACTTGCCAGTACTCCTCTTCAAGACACAGGCTACAGAGTGGCATGACCCCAGGCCTGTGGGATGAGGACCCCTCAGTTACTACTGTAGTAAGCAATGGGACTGGGTGGATGAGTGCAGGGACCAGGGAGCACACTAGCAAGGACTTATTCCATAAAGCCCCTCTCTCGGGTGGGGAGCACGGGGCTAAAGCCTCCTCCAGTGGATCCTCCAAGCCCTTCCAGACTCAAAGTGGGAGCACAGTAATGTGGGGGTGGTGAGGAGGGTTTGGTAGGGCTGAGACACGCATTGCACATCCTAGAGTAAGTCAGGGAGTCCAGAGTGATACCTCAGTGGGCTGGAGCTTGTGCTTTGCACATAGAAGTTGTGGGTTCCATCCCTAGTCCCCCAAGTCCCTATGCATAAACGGGGAGCCAGGAGGCCATCAATTCAGCCAGTACAGGGGTCATAAGCCAGAAGAAGTAACAGTGAGTGGCTGGAGACATTGTACAGTGGGAAGGGCTCTTGCCTTGCAAGCAGCTGACATGGCAGCCCATGTGGTCCCCTGAGCCAACTGGGAGTGATCCCTGAGCACAGAGTCAGGAGTAGGTAAGCCTTGGGCACAGCTGGGTGTTGCCCAGAAAACAAACATAACAACAAACGGAAGAAAAAAGAAAAGTGAAAAACTCATTTCTCCCCTTTACCCCCTCAATTAAAGCAGGCAAGTTGCAAGTCACTCTCTTTATTCACTCTCTGGGCATTTTCCGGGAGAGGGGGAGTATTCTGGGCAACAGTGCTCCCAGGGAGAGGTAAATGGGGGCACAAGTTGAAGTGGTGGAAGGTGCCTCATGGGTTCCATTGCATGTCCCGGATGCGGCGCACTGACTGCACCTGGAGATGAGGGACCCCAAAGTCAGTGCTGTCCTTGTAGTCCCCTTCTCCAACAGGAACTGCTGCCTGTGGTAGCCAGGGTACTGGTAATGGACCCACCTGCAGGACCAGAGATGGAGGGTGAGGAAACACAGGAGAAATGGCAGAGAAAGGGGGGTCTGGCCAGGCCACGCTTACAGGATGATGAGCCAGAGCTCTAACCCCTTTCCACCTCTGCTCAGGACCTCAAAAAAGGGGGCTAGGCCCGAGAGGGGGGATCATTTGATCATTCTAATTAGCACTAAAATTGGCTTTTGTCCTCTCCTATCCCAACCCTCATTCTAGCTGCAAGACATCTCAGAGGCCCAGGAGCCCTGGGCCAATCCTGCACCCCCCACACCTGTGTTTTCCCGCCTTTCTACACCTGCACCTGTCCATACACCTGTCTTCACACCTGCTCTCACACCTAGCCTCACACCTGTCTAAAACACCTGTCTCACACATGTCCTTTCTAAAAACAAGGTTCAGCCCTGTTTTCCTAACCTCGCCACACCTGCAGATAGTGGTGGACGCATGAGGCTATTGGGGTCTCTCTGTCTTTGAAGCCCAAGATGAAGTCTGTTTTCTCTGGTCCAAACACCGCCCACTTCTGGCCTACGAGGACCAGGCCGGCCAGCCCCAGGGGACACCTCTGTGCTGCCCCCATTTCTGAGCTCCAGCCCATCTGATTTGTAGAGTCCTCAGTCTCCCCTTCTCCTAGCACACATAAGGCCTACCTGCCAGGGACCCCAGCTCCTCCCTCCCACACACTGAGCCTCAGTTAGGATTCTGGCCTGGGCAGCTCTAGCAGAATCCATGAGGGAAGGAGAATGGGTGTGAAGAAACTCAGGAGCCTGTGGATGCACAACCTTGCATGTGCTTTGCAGCTTGAGAAATGACCCTCCCTGGGGCCTGAATAACTGGCTGATAATAGTTGATAAACTGGCTCTCTGGGGAACACAGAGTCCTGGGTGTGATAGTTGCCAGCATCTATCCTGGGTCTCCACATTGCTTAGGGGTTCCGGGATCAACCGTGCTACATTAGAGTGTTGTATTGGCCTCACAGGATGGTGTAAAGTGCTACCCTGCTGTGGAGACACTGCCCAAGCAGACACATACACACACACACACACATACACACACACACACACACAGCCTCAGACTTTTCTGTTTTTCTTCTTGGTTTTGGGGTGGCACCTAGCTTTGTTCAGGGCTTCCTCTTGGCTCAGTGCTCAGGGATCACACCTGGTGGGGCTTTTGGGGACCATAAGGGATGCTGGGAACTAAACTGTCAGCCACATGCAAAGCAAGCGCCCTCTCCACTGTACTATAGCTATTGTCAGGCTCCAGATTTTGCAAAAAGAAATTCCCCAGAGTGGATGGCCACAGGGAGGGAATGTGCCAAAGGCAGCTAACTGGTTCTGGGAAGCAAGGTCTCCCTGTGTTAGCAAAGTGCTCAAGTCAGCCTGGGTCAAAGTCCAGCAAGACCCTCCCTGCCCTCACCTCGTCAGGGTGGTTGCATCCATTCCCACTCCACCTTGGCAACCCTGGTCTGTGCAGCTGAGCTGAAGGTCAAGTTCTCTCACCTCCAAAATGCTGGGATGGGATGGGTCTGAGAGTGGAAAGACATTTGCCTGGCACCCGGCAGACCCAGGTTCAATCTCCAACATCTCATGTTTCCTGAGCACTCCAAGTGTGGCCACCAAACCCAAAACAAATGAGCAATAAACAGCTGGGACTGTTGCCCCTCAGACAACTTTGACTCCCTCCAGGGGACTAAACCCTCACCTGGGAGGGGATTCTCACTCCCACACAGGCCCAGAGGGAAGCAAGGATCTGGAAGGCCTCTGGGCACAGGTGCAGAACTCAGGGCTCAGTGCTCAGCGTGCTGGTCTGGTCTGTACTCACGTCCCACCGAGCACCCACACCGACGACACCTTCTCCTGGAAGCCATGGGCGTGGAGACTGGGCACATCGTCGCTCAGCACCTCCATCTTCTTCCCCGTGAAGTTGGGGTTTTCATAGAGGATGATCTTGTGCTCTTGGTTATCCTGCTGATACGAGATAGAGGTGGGTGTGGGTGGAGCAAAGGGCAAGGTTGGCTGGTTCCTTAGCTTTTGCATCCGAATCCTCCCTCTAATGCTTAGCACCTGTTGGAGTCTTTCTTTGGGGAGGGGGTGGGACAGCACGCAGGGGTGCCTAGTGCTCACTCCTGGTGCTGTGCTCAGGGATCATTCCTGGTGTGGCTCAGGGGACCACAAGTGTTGCTGAGGTTGAACCCAGGTCGGTCTCATGCCAGGCAAGCAAGCAGACTGCCTTCTGGACTAACACTCTGACCCAAACACACACTAGATATTTCCAAGGACCAAAAACAATGCTTTGAGGGGTGCATTTGATTCAGTGATGTCACCTTGGTTTCCATGACCTCAGTTTCCCTCCCCCCCCTTTTTGGGGCCACACTCTGTGGTGCTCAGGGGTTACTCCTAGCTCTTCGCTCAGAAATCCCTCCTGGCAGGCACAGGAGACCATATGGGATGCCAGCCATCAAACCAGGGCCCATACCAGGTCAGCCTTGTGCAAGGCAAATATCCTAGTGCTGTGCTATCACTCTGGCCCCCCTCTCCCTTTTTAAAAATAAGCAGTAGGGGGATAGGATAGTACAACAGGAGGTCCACATATAGTACAGCAAATATAGTAAAAAAAAATAATAAATAAATAGGACAACAGGTGGCCTTACACATGTTTGCCACAAGTTTGATCTCTGACATCCCATATGGTCCCCAGAGCACTACCAGCAGTGGTTCCTGAGCACAGAGGCAGGAGTAAGACCTGAGCACTGGGTGTGGTAAAATCAAAATAATAATCATTACAAAGTGAGTAGCTGCCATGATCGACACATGTACACATATATGTGAGTGCTTCTGATCAGTGCTTGCAGGATTTTGACTTTCTTTTATCTCCCATCTTTTACCATCCTTTTCTTGAGCCAGTTTTCCGAGTCATCTCCTCCCCATCTCCCTGAATACTGTAAGCATTTTGGCATAAGAGAAAATGAGATACAGAAAGGCAAAGATACTTGTTCAAGACACACAGCTATAAATGTCAGAGACAGCAGAGGAACTCAGGTGTACTTAATGCTCAGCTCAGGGTTCTCTGATCTACTGGGTTTGGGGGACAGCTAGTTGGAACTGGAAGATTGGGGGGGGGTGTACTGAGTATTGCTGGTTCTGATCCACTAGAGATTAACTAACTGCCTATTGTTGGTTCTAGAGCTCACAAGTTCAAGACTCAAGATCTGAGAGGTACTGAAAAGCTGTGAACAAGGCTCAGAGGCCAGAACTGTCTTCTCCTTCCTTTCTCCCTCCTTCACTCCTTCTTTTCTCCTCCCCCTTTCTCCCTCCTTTATCGCCCCCTCCCCCCTTTATCTCTTCCTCCTTCTCTCCCTTTTTCCCTTCTCCCAATGCCTAGCATTGAACCCAGGGCCTCACAGATGTTAAGCAAGTGGGACTAAGTGGGACTTTCTCTAGCTCACTCAGAGATTTCTCTGTGTTGACCTCAGCTGAGGTCCTTTGGGGACCTCAGGGCAGGAAACCCATCCACACTGATAACCAAGTCCATAGCACCCCCTGCCTGGAGCCTTTCGCAGTTTTGTGGGTCGCTCTCAAGTTGAATATGTCCCAGGTAGCAATAGCCCCATTTTACAGAGAGGAAAACAGAGACTCAGGGAAGCAAGACGACTCTGCACAGGCAGGAAGGCCTGCCAACGGAAGGGGCACAACAGAGTCAGGGTAGTTTCCTGGCTAGACCTGGTGGGGCAGGGACGGACTCACCATTTTGACAGGCCTCAGAGAGCTGAGGGAGTCGGTCCTCCGGCTGCTGGTCCAGGCGTCCCAGCGCGGGAACTCGCCCTTCTCCAGCACGAAGTGCTCCCCCTTGCAGTTGGCTTGTTCATAGCCTACCCAGCTGCAGTGGAGAGGGAGAGAGGGAGTAGGGAGAGAGGGAGGGATAGCACGGTGAGCAGAGAGAAGGGGAGGGAGGGCATGTGGACAGGGCGGGGGACAGGTTCAGTGCAGCCTCCTTGGTGGAAGGCTGAGCTACTAGCTGCCCCCATTCACCCTTGCCCTGTTCATCCACAGACTGAGAGAACACTCACTCAGACATTCACAAACTCACAGTTCACACACACACATGCACACAACTGAACCCCTCCAATCTCTCTCTCTCTCTCTCTCTCTCTCTCTCTCTCTCTCTCTCTCTCTCTCTCTCTCACACACACACACACACACACACACAGCAACACAGCAACAGCAGCAGCAGCATCCAGGAAAGAGACACACACACACACACACACACTCACGGGCCGGCCTGCACCAGGATGGATCCCGCCTTCTCCACGCCTGTCTCCTTCAGTCTGGGGCATGGCCCACTGAACTCCTGCGAGCGGCCCTGGAATTTCTCCTGTTCAAAGATGATGATCTGCAAAGGGCAGCAGGCTTCCCCCACCCCCTGCAAACCCCCACCCCCACCCCCTGTCATAGTGGCTAGAGTGCAGAGAGTGCTTAGAATGCCTCAGGGAGGCTGGCAGGGTCCACCCACCCACAGCCCAGCCCTTGGTGAACCAGCAAGAGCTCGTGTTTCACCTCCACGAGCCTCATTTTCCCCTTTTGTAAAGTGGAAACTAAAGACAGAACCCGGCTCCTTGGGATGTGAGGCCTGAGAGCAGGGGGTGCGGAGAGTTTCGCAGTGTTTGCTCTGGTGTGGGGGTCACAGCAGCAAAGGAGGCTCTGGCTGCAAGTCCGGAGCCAGAGCCAGAGCCAGGTCCCAAAGAAGTAGGAAGCGGGCACTGGAATGGGCATTCATGGCCCACCCCGGCCCATGGGGTCTCCCGAGATCAGAACTTTGCCATCTCTGCGGGCACCAGGATCTTGATAAATGAGGCTCTGTGGCAAGCACTGTGTGCCCAGAATCATGTCCCCTGAGCTCCCTGATCCCTTATCCGACGGCTCCTGCTTCGCAGCTCTCCAAGTCACAGGTCTACTTCTTGGTTTAATTGTTTCTCCTCTTGCAAACAAGCCCTCTAGAGGCAGGACCGGGGGTCCCCTGCATCAGCTTCAGCATCCCAACCAGGGAGTTTCTCATGTGAAACCCAAGGGCCCATCCAGGCTGGGTCCAAGCCCAGGGCCTCCTGCAGCGGTGGCGAGTCAAGATTGGCAGCAGGTTGCAGGTGCCCAGTGCTTCTGCCAGGCAGTTAAGTCTGGAGGGAGATGACATAGTGAGGAACTGGGAACTGGGGCATCCTCACCCTGACCCTCACTGGCTGGCCCTTCCTTTGACTTTCCCACACCAAAAGAAAAAAAGTGAGGCTCAGAGAGGACACGCACAGGTTATGTGGCCAGAAAGAAGTTGGGAGTGACCTTCACCTCTCATCCACAAGGCCCTCATGAGCCCACACCAGATTTGGGGCACACCAAGGCCCTTGGGTTTGTGGGGAAGGCGTAGGCAGAAAACTCAAGTCTCCAAGACAGGAAGTTGTCACCAAGATTCCAGACCTGCAGGCTGTGGGCAGGATCCTGCGAGGGGGCTGTGGGGAAACTGAAGCTTAGGGTCTGACAGGGGCACCCCAGGAGGGGAGAGACCAACCTCAGAGCACAGGGAGGGGACCCACCTTGGGGCTAAGAGGGTACCCCTTGCCTGTTGGATTCTGGTGGTTGGAGGCCATGGTTGAAGGCTCTGGAAGAAAACACAAGGCATCAGGGAGGTTGGGGTGCTGGGCCTTCTCTTTGAGCGTCTACTGTTTTTCATCTCTCAGTTTCAGGGTGTCTTAGAGTTGGGAGCTCAGCAAGGAGGGGCCTAAATTCACTTTTTTTGTATCCAGCTTAGCTCCATGGGGCAAGGAGGCTCATGTAAAGGTGGGGACATGACACGGCTTAAGGGGAGGGGTCCATGGGGATCTCTCCTCCTCAGATCCAGACATGTGGGCTTGTAGATTTTACACACAGCCTCCTGGTGAGAGGAAAACTGGAGCAAAGACAGCAGTGCTCACTGGCCTGCGGGGCTCCGGGGTCAGCCCTCTCCAAGTCCCCTGTTCCTGTGCACCCCTCACTGCTCCCCTGAGGCTCCCAACTACCAGGAATGTGCCGCCACCCAGGTTGCATCCCTCCTATGCCAGCCTCCACTCGTGCCATCTGCCCTGGGTATCACAGTACAGGAAGTCAAGCTGGGAGCTAGCTGGACCAGGCGTGGGGATGGCAGCTAGGGAGTTTCTGAGAAGTCGGAAAAGTCTAGTAAAAGATCCAGCTTTTCTCCCTTCCCAGCCATGGGTGAGGGACCTGCCTCCTCCCCCAGAGAAGACAGTCAGCACCCACTCAGGAGGCTCGGCTGGCCGTGACCCCCAGAAGGCAGAGGTTGGGAAGCGGCTTGGAAAGCTGACCTACTTTTCTCTCAAGAAAGCAGCCCAGTGGGTCTCTTAGAAGCTAGGGTGTGGGTCCCCCTTCCTGGGCTGAGCCAGTGTCGACTCGGTCACGAGCTGGTTCTGACACTAACCAGAATGCTCTCTCTGCCTCAGTATCCTGTTCTGTTGGTTGGCACCAACACGAGCCCGAGGGATGTCTATGGCCCAGAGGTAACCAGTCAACTACCAGAGATTTGCACCATCAGCCCTTGGCAGCAGTTCTGGAATATTCCCAGCGCTGAAGGCCTGATGAGGGGGATTTCCACAGCTTCAAAGCCTTTGAACTCATGTGTGCTTGCAGCCCCCAGGAAGCCAGAGTTGGCCCCAGGCTGCCCCAGCCTATATACAACCAGGCATGGAAGAAGCTTTGTCCATCCCAAGAAGGCTGACCCACCTCCTCCTGGTTACTGGTCCTTCTAGATCATCTCGATTCCCCCCACCCTACCCCACCCTGGTGCCACCAGGAAGCTGCCGTCTGTTTAGTAAAACTCAAGAGCAATGCCCACATGCCCACTCGGTGCTCACAGGTAAGCACTGTGGGCACTGCTCACCTCCTTCATCTCTAAACTCCATCATGAAGGTCTCACCAGCTCTCTCTCCAGTTAACACCAAGGAAAACGGAGGTGTGGAACACTGATGCCGTTTGTCACCCACAATCGCCTTGTCAGAAAGGTCTCAGAGGAAAGGAAAGGCAAAGCCAGGAAGAAAGGGAGACTCACCAGTGACACCAGCCTCGAGAGTGCCAGTGATGCCCGAAGGGTGGAGGGTGGCATTTATTCCTTCTCTGGGACCACTGAAGTGCCAAGTGGGGAGAGGGCCAGCCCCTGTGCAAATCAGGGGGAGAATGCGGGCACCTAGCTCAGCAAATGCTCCCAGACATTGCATCTCTGCATAATAATGGAATTAAGCGTCCACATTCAGCTAAGCCCGGAGGCTGCATTGGGACTTGCCCATTTTGCAAGCATCAGCTGTCTGGCTGCCAGGACTGGGAATGTGGGGTTCACTGGGGGGCTTAACCAAACTCTGGGGCAAACAGCAGCCGGAGGCAAATCTTAGCAGCCCAGAAGAAACCCAAGGGTCTGGCCCCGGGTCTGCCAACCAGCAGGCGGCCATTTAGTCTGCACACTTCCTTAGCTCGGCCATCCAGGGACCCACCTAGGCAGAAGCGGCCTCCAACCGGCCCTGCCAGTGCAGGACGCGCTAACAGCAGATACCAACCCTCAACTCACCTCACATCTCGCTCCCCCGGGTACCACCTCAAACAGAAAGACTTCGGCCTGTCCTGCCCCTCTGGTGGTCATAAAGGGAAACGCCTCTAGGAACCCCAATTAGTGCAGCAAACGTGAAGGAAGAGCCATTTGGAAACCAGCAGTGAGTAAGAGTTCCTTTCTCTCCACATCCCCGCCAGCACTGCTATTGCCATTCTTTGTGATGTGTGCCATCTCTGTGGTGTGAGGTGGCACCTCATAGTTGTTTTGATTTGCCTCTCCCTGATGATTAGTGATGCGGAACATTTTTTCATGTGCCTTTTTGCCATTTGTATTTCTTCTTTGACAAAGTGTCTGTTGATTTCTTCTCCCCATTTTTTAATGGGATTAGATTTTTTTTTCTTATAAAGTTCTGCCAGTGCCTTTATATTTTGAATATTAGACCCTTATCTGATGGGTATTGGGTGAATAGTTTCTCCCACTCAGTGGGTGGCTCTTGAATCCTGGGCACTATTTTCTTTGACGTGCAGAGCTTCTCAGCTTAATATAGTCCCATCTGTTTATCTCTGCTTCCACTTGTTTGGAGAGTGCTGTTTCCTCCTTAAAGATGCCTTTAGACTCAACATCCTGGAGTGTTTTACATACATGTTGTTTAATATACCTTATGGTTTCAGGTCTGATATCAAGGTCTTTAATCCATTTGGATTTTACCTTCGTACATGGTGTTAGCTGCGGGTCTGAGTTCGCTTTTTTGCAAGTGTCTAACCAGTTGTGCCAACCTCACTTGTTGAAGAGGCTTTCCTTGCTCCATTTAGGATTTCTTGCTCTTTTATCAAAAATTAAGTGATTGTATGTCTGGGGTGCATTTTCTGAGTACTCAGGCATATTCGACTGATCTGAGGGTCTTTCTTTATTCCAATACCATGCTGTTTTAATAACTATTGCTTTGTAATACAGTTCAAAGTTGGGGAAAGTAATGCCTCCCATATTCCTTTTCCCAAGGATTGCTTTATCTATATTAAATCATATTAAATTCCCAAATGCTTTGGGAAGTATTGCCATTTTAATGTTTTTATTTTATATTTTTTATTTTAAATAAAAAAATGGATTACATAGTTGACATAACTAATAATAATAGGAAGACCAAAAGCAACATATTTTTTTAACAAAATAGAAAGTTGAAAGAAAAACTAAAGAGATGGAAGAGAATGGAAAGAATATTTTTGAAAACTATTGGCTCACAATGAATTTATTGAATCACCAGCAGAAACTTTAGTAAGCTCTTCTTTTTTAAAAAAAAGGAGAAGTTAAAAAAATACAGCACTAACGGTGTGAGAATGGCAAGTATTTTTGTTTGTATAGGCCCAGCAAAATATAGGTAAAATGGAAAAAAATCTTGTCCTAAATACAAAGACACCTTATCCCTGAAGTTCTCTGGCATAAAACCGACTCTGGGCTCCAGGCATCCTAGGTTGGCCAACCCCTGATTCATTCTCTGTGGTCACAGCGAACATTTTTTCACATATTAGCTGTTGTGGTTGTCCGGTTTATGTAGTTAAAGAATCTGGTTTCTGTGCGAAGATTCTGGTTTCTGTGTTTCATCAAAGTCAGGATGTGGAGCATCCTCCAGTTTCACCTCAACATCAGATGCGAAGTGTCCACCCTGCAAGCAAGTTGCTGCTGTTGATGAATCATCTGGATGTCAAGGGAACACTCCTTGGAGGAAAGTCAATGCCAGGGTAGCAGCAGGGTCTCCCCTGGTAGAGGTTTGCCTCTTGGTGATGTTGTAGACTATTGTGATTGTTTCTGTAGATGGTCAATGGTTCAGGGGTGTATGGGCAATGCCCATTCTTCGGAGGTCTGAGCCAAGTCATTATGCCAGTGTTCGGGATATAAGGCCTAACTGCATTACAAAATTTGTGTTCCTATCTCTGTTATTTAATAACTTGTTTGCATATGTAACATTTTCCCTTTTTTTGATTTTTTGGGCCACACCCGGTGGAGCTCAGGGGTTACTCCTGGCTATCTGCTCAGAAATAGCTCCTGGCAGGCACAGGGGACCATATGGGACGCCAGGATTCGAAACAACAACTTAGGTCTTAGGTCAGCTGCTTGCAAGGCAAACGTCGCTGTGCTCTCTCTCCGGCCCCAGTATTTTCCCATTTCAATGTGCCTATGCAAAAGTCGAAGAATGCCACAATGTATTGTTGGTGCCTCTGGGAAGCTGAGGGAACAAGTCCAACAATCCCCTTCACTTGGTTCTAACATGAAATCTAAAGCGAAAGACTCTTCTACAATAATTCCTTGTTAAACAGATCAGAAAGAAAGAAAAACAAAAGACAGTGGGCACAATTTTACTGTATAAGGGGATATTCAATACGAGTTATAATGGTTAAGGGAATACACTTAGGATATTCATAAATGCATGTTCCCTTTGCCATTAAAAATAATCGGGAGGGGCCGGGCGGTGGCGCTGGAGGTAAGGTGCCTGCCTTACAAGCGCTAGCCAAGGAACGGACAGCGGTTCGATCCCCCGGCGTCCCATATGGTTCCCCCAAGCCAGGGGCGATTTCTGAGCACATAGCCAGGAGTAACCCCTGAGCGTCAAACGGGTGTGGCCCAAAAACCAAAAAAAAAAAAAAAATAATCGGGAGGAGAGTGCTGAATCCCGGACCCTACTTTGGTCTGTGATTTGGCCTTCTTCTAGCACCATGTCGGAAAATGCCTTTGATTAGGAACGATTCATAACGTAGTATGGTAGCAACCACAGTTACACAGTGAAGGAAGATGGAAGAGAGGCGGCCACTGAGAGTAGATAAGTAGGAACAGATTTCTGATTTCCTTTCATCCTGAGAGTCTATTTTTCCACCTTAGTAGCTGGTTGACAGCTAGCTTGGTTAGGGATAATAATGTGCTTCATGGGGAGCCAAGAACTGGGGGTAAAAAAACGGTTAAATGGGGGGGGATGGGCATTGGATGTGAGGTAGTAAAGGACTACAAACGAGATTTTGGGTGGTGAGTCAAGGGGGGAAGGAAAGTATACAACATAGACATTCTGTATATGACAAACAGATAAAATGCACTGGTATCCAAATAATTACCTGTATTTTATAGCACCCCCATGCGGTTTCAGAATGGACAGGGGTACTAAGGAAAGGTGCCTATGACTTCCTGAAGCCAGCACCTCTTGTGCTCTTGGGTTGCCATTCCACAAGCTGGCAAACACTCCCTTCAAGAGCTGGAAGCCCGGAAGCTCACCACCCCCACCCAAACCCTTCCTCCTGAGCTGGGTGGGAAAGAGGAGAGTCTGGAGACCCCTTTAAACTCCTCTTTTGGACCCACCTCACTGGCCCCCTTCATGTGTGGCCCAGAGGTAGCCCTGGGGTTCTGGAGGGAGGTGGTGGAAGGGAGCTGGGGTTACTGAAGCCCCATACCCCTCCTAGGCCTGATTAAAAAAAGACTTTGGCATGGCAGAGGCCTGCCATCCCCCATGCTGGCAAACACTTCTGGGTCCCAGGAAGGAAAGAGAACCTTCAACAGCTGGAAGCCCATAAGCTCATCACCCCCACCCAAACTCTTCCTCCTGAGCTGGGTGGGAAAGGGGAGAGTCTGGAGACCCCTTTAAACTCCTCTTCAGGACCCACCTCACTGGGCCCCTGGGTGTGTGGTCCAGGGGTAGCCCCATTTTAATAGTGTTAATCCTGCTAATCCATGAGCAGGGTATGTGTTTCCATTTCTGCGTGTCTTTTATTTCTCAGAGCAGGGCTTTATAGTTGTATAGGTCCTTCACAGCTTTAGTCAAGTTGACTCCAAGATAATTGAGTTTGTGTGGCACTAACATGAATGGGGTTGTTTCTTTTTTTTTTTTTTTTTTTTTTTGGTTTTTGGGACACACCTGGCAGTGCTCAGGAGTTACTCCTGGCTATCTGCTCAGAAATAGCTCCTGGCAGGCACAGGGGACCATATGGGCCACCGGGATTCGAACCAACCACCTTAGGTCCTGAATTGGCTGCTTGCAAGGCAAATGCCACTGTCCTATCATCCGGCCCCGAGGGGGTTGTTTTCTTCATGTCTATTTCCTCCCTATCATTATTGGTATATAAAATGGCCATTGATTTTTGTGTGTTAATTGTGTAGCCTGCCAAAATGGGCCTATTTTCTTTCACTGATGGCTATTGTCTGGTTCATCATATAAATCCTATTGTTTTTGATGAATAATGTGATCCATTAATCATGTAATAATCTGATTTATCTTATATATTCATCATTTACATTCATTCCTCCATCTTTCCCCCAAGTAGATAAAATAACAACTAATACTTACATCAAACTGTATGTTTATCGATGACATGAGGAACTTCTGAGTTAGGGAGCAATCCAACATTTATTTCAAATCTAATTTTATGAATTAATGGTTAAATTATAATTATGGGTAGGCTAGGCATAGAGAAGTTGAACAGAAATCAGGTTAAGTATTCTGTAAAAATAAAATGTCTACATTCATTTACAAAAATGTATTTACAATGATTTGTACTACTATATTTTAGTTATTTCAATCAGTTGTGTGCTATAAAACTCTGTGAACACACACACATTTTTCTCTGCTTACCTACAAGAGCAGGTTTTTAAACACTCTGTAATACAGAACTGATATATCAGAACTACTGCTGTTTTTGCAACGGCTATGTGAGATGTTAAGGAACAGCATATAACATAACCACAAATGGAGTTAAGGGATGAAGGCAAAGAAAGGCTCTCTTTCTCTCTTCTCTCTCTTCTCTCTCTCTCCTCTCTCTCCTCTCTCTCCTCTCTCTCCCCTCTCTCCCCTCTCTCCCCTCTCTCCCCTCTCTCCCCTCTCTCCCCTCTCTCCCCTCTCTCCCCTCTCTTCCCTCTCTCCCCTCTCTCCCCTCTCTCCCCTCTCTCCCCTCTCTCCCCTCTCTCCCCTCTCTCTCCTCTCTCTCCTCTCTCTCCTCTCTCTCCTCTCTCTCCTCTCTCTCCTCTCTCTCTCTCTCTCTCTCTTTCTCTGTTTATTTTGGGAGCCACACCTAGTGATGCTCAGGGATTGCTCCTGGCTTGGGAGGGCCATACAGGATGCCAGGAGATTGAACCGTGGTCTGACTTAGATCAGCCGTGTACAAGGCAAATGCCCTACCGCTGTGCCACTGCTCTGGCCCCTCTCTTTTCTTGGGGGGTTTGTTTACTTAAGTTTAGGTTTCTGTAGTTCTTGGGGTTTGGGGGTTTTTTTTTGCTTCTTGGAGGGATTTTTTGTTGTTTTTTTTTTTGTTGTTGTTTTTTTTTTTTTCTTTGTTTTCTTAGGAACAAGCTTTCAGAAAGTCTAGAAAAATGACATCAAGTTCCCACCAGAAAAACATCCCTGGGATGTTTTTGAGTCCCTGGGCAGTACCTTGTTACAGAGTGCTGACAGTAGATATTAGTGTCTTTGAAGTAAAAAGCACATTTTATTATTTTTGGGGGGTTCACAACCAGCAAAATTCAGGAGTTCCTCCTGGCTCTACGCTCAGAAATCGCTCCTGGCAGGCTCGGGGACCATATGGGATGCCGGGATTCAAACCACCGACCTTCTGCATGCAAGATGTCCTCCATGCCATCTCTCTGGCCCTCTCTGGTAGAGAGCAAGGCCGCTGTGGTTTATAAGTCATTGAGTACTCAATCACGGCAGGAATTGGCCCCACGTGCATTGGTGGGGACATCTTCCCAGTGTGGGTCCTGAGGAGGTTACAGTCCTTGAATATAGGCAGGCCCAGCAGAGAGAAGGTTGACAGCAAGGCCGCTGTGCTTTATAAGTCTCTGGGTACCCAATCACGGCAGGAATTAGCCCCATGTGCTTTGGGTGGGGACATCTTCCCGGTGTGGGTCCTGAGGAGGTTATAGACCTTGGATGTAGGCAGGCTCAGCAGAGAGAAGGTAGACAGCAAGGCCGCTGTGGTTTATAAGTCTCTGGGTACCCAATCACGACAGGAATTGGCCCCACGTGCGTTGGGTGGGGACATCTTCCCGGTGTGGGTCCTGAGGAGGTTATAGTTTTTGGATGTAAGCAGGCTCAGCAGAGAGAAGGTAGACAGCAAGGCCGCTGTGATTTATATGTCCTGGGTACCCAATCACGGCAGGAATTGGTGCCACGTGTGTTTGCTGGGGACATCTTCCCGGGTGTGGGTCCTGAGGAGGTTATAGTCCTTGAATGTAGGCAGGCTCAGCAGAGAGAAGGTAGACAGACAGCAAGGCCACTGTGGTATATATGTCTCTGGGTACCCAATCAGGGCAGGAATTGCCCCCACATGCATTGGGTAGGGACATCTTCCCGGGTGTGGGTCCTGAGGAGGTTATAGTCCTTGAATGTAGGCAGGCTCAGCAGAGAGAAGCCATTTAGTGTATTTTCATGTAGTATGCAGAATAGCAAGAAGAAATCTTTCCTTATGGCTTAAGGATGAAAGCACTTTGGCTACTGCCCTCACAACCTTTTCCCCTGCCTCCCTTGCCTCTCCCCAATCCAAAACTGGTGGCAGTGAAAGAGAGAGGCTTGCATAGTCCCTGCTTCCAGCGGTGGCACAGCACATCCAGGGTCCCCAGGCAGTGCCAACAGCCATTTTTTCAGGAGCCCCAATTCCTAGGCCTGGGGGGGTGGTTGAAGAGGCGGTTGAGCAAAGAGAGAGAGCCGTTGAGAGAATTTCAGGGGGGTGAAGGTTGCATTTGAGAATTAGGGAAGGGAGGTAGGAGATGGGTGCAATCGCCTGCACCGTTAGTCTCAAGGGGAGACCTTAGGCCCCAGGTAGGGCTCCCCTTCGCACCAGAAGTCCTCAGCCTGTCGCATCTCCAAGAGCCACACCTCTCAGGACAGAACACAGTCTTCAGAGACTAAGCCCTTGGTGTTGGTGGTGTTGGTATTAGTGTTGAAATCCTGGGGCCAGATGGCTTCCAGCATTCAGTAGTACTGACAGTCTCGGCCTTCATCGGGGTCATAGGTCGGAGCCAGGATGGCCAGGAAGGCGGCGGGCCCATCCACGGCATTGATCTGGAGCAGGTTGTCCTGCTGCAGGTTGAGCACGCAGGGCCCGCTGGCTCACAAGGCTTCTCACTGCTGGGGCTACAGGAATGGAAGTGTTGCTCGGGCAGTGGGGCCCAGGCTCTCCTGGGCCTGAGCCTCTGCTCCTTCATGGGGTGGTGGTGGTTGTCGTGATCATCCTCGAGCACACCCAGACAGCTGATGCGCACCTTGCCATAGAGCACTTTGAGTATGCAGCGCATACTGGGGTGGTCTTGCAGGGGGATGGAGGTGCCGCTCTTAAGGAACACGCCCAGGCTGAAGCCCTCTGACTCCTGGATGTGCATGTAGGTGACAGAGGCAACGTCTGAGGCAACTTCAAGGCGAGGCCTGGCGGGAAACAATGTTCAGGTCCTCAGCGCGCACCTGGCTCAACAGGCTCTGGAGCTTGCTCAGGTTTTTGGGGAACCCTTTGGACCTGGGCCCTGCTTGGGCTCCGGCCTGGAAACTGAGGCACGTGTGATGCGCTTTTTCAGGGAGGCCACGTAGTTATCAGTCAATGCTCCACAGCTACTCCTGGGCTCCCAGATTTTCGGAGCAGCTTCCAGGCCCGGGGGATGCCACCCCGACGTTGACTCGGTGGGGACACTGGCTCCCTGGAAAGAGAAAGGGTTTTTCAGGAGAGTCTCAGCGCAACAGCCACAAAGCCTCCTCCTTCTACAAAGCATTCCTGGCCAAGATGTATATTTTAACATACTATTCAGAGGATGACACACAGCAGCAAAAATATCTTCTAAAGAATCGCAGAAATCTCATGCGAAGAGTCTCAGGACCAGAAAGAGATGGCAAGGTAGGCTCCTACAGATACAGACATGTTGGCATTAAGTGAAACATCTATCCCTTGCAGTAGGAAAAGGCAGGTTAACATAGAGGGGAGATACTGGTGATTGCAGCAAGACTTTCCCTGCCAGAATCATCCTGCCTGGCTTTGGTAAAACCTGCGGTTCCCCTCACATCGCACACCTTGACACCACCTGGCCCCTGGCCTCTCTGCTCTAACCAGACATCCTTCCCATGCTACGTAGGCAGGTGCCTCCTATCTCGTGGCCATGAACGCGCAAAGAAGCCCGCACAGGAGCATGGAACACGCCATGGGTGACGTCAATTCAGAAAAGCTCTCCGGAACCCATATCATGGCCGTGCCCTGGGTGGGCGGAGCCCGCCTCGGCAACCCAGGGTGCAAGGATCTTTCTCCCCAGGGCACACACAGGTGGTTGAGAAAGTCCCTGCTAGACGCTTCAGGGAGAGGGAACACTCAGGGGCATGTAGAGGTGTCGTGCACCTTGGGTGCTGCAACCCAGTGTCAAAGGCTTGTTCCCAGAGAGCTGGCCCCGGGTGTGGAGAGCTGGTTTGGACCAGGATCAAGGCAATGACTAGGGTGACAGTACAATGGTGTGATGCCACCAGGTACAGGGTTCACGGGGAGCCTCTGGTGCCCAATGGCAGCTTATTCTCAGCACCCTGGAAGAGGGACAGGATCTGGGGAGAGAGACAGATGTGGGGAGACAGGCTTCTCTCAGAGCAAAGCCAAGCAGAGGACAAGTCCTGAGCATCCCACAAGTATGAGGAGACAAGTGTTTCCCGAGAGGGCAAAGCACGGGATTGTGGGCTTGGGATCGGCCAAGCCATGACGAGCCAGGGAACAGAGCAAAGTCTTTACCTGGTCCTGCAGCTGTGGTGGCAAGGGCCGTGGAGATGGGCTCTGGCTGCGGTCTCCTAAGAACATCAAACACAGTGATTGTCCAAGAGGGACTGGGCACGTTTTTGTGCACCCAACCAACAAGTCTGTTCTCTTTTCCAACCCTGCCCCAACCCTTTGGTCCCTCTTTAGTGTCCGCCGCAAGCACAGAGCATTAGAGCCGCCGAGATGGCATTTCTCCCCGTGGAGGATGGCGCACACAGGCCTGTTGTATGGTTCCCAACGCTTTAATGGAGGCAAGGAATTAATATGCTGCACTCTGCCTCCACGAACGTTCCTGGCCCCCGATGGCAAACCTCTTTCAAACATTAATGCCCAGGGACTGTCACTGCTTTCAGCATAAGGAGCTCTAAAGGAGGCCCACCCGAGGCCTAGGCCATGCATGGCCGAGCCTTTGAGGGAACCCCGACTGAATGCTGGGGCGCAGTGCCCGCAACAACCACATCTGAGCTGGCTTTCACCAGCGGCTTGCCTCATGGCAGACCGTGGAAGGCCTGGAAAGTGCCAGGTGGCTGCCAGAAACCCCTCTGCCTGGCCCTGACGCAGGACTGCACCACGTTGCCTGGGCTGCTGGGGCTGCCTCCCTGGAGCAATCCCCAGGGGGGAGACTGTGCTCAGCATGGGGCCTGTGCCTCAAGAGACCAGAAGTTCCATTGCTCTGGCTGGAATCTGGGTGTGGCTCAAGGAGGCCTCTCACTGTGCAACATGCGCTCCCACAGAGGGACACTTTGTGCCCTTCACGACTCCCACCCTGTCCCTCTCTACGATTTACTGCAGCTGAGCAGCTGCCAAGGTGTTCCTCTCTTCATCAACGCACAGCATCAGACATCTCCTCGAGAAGAACACCTGACTCTTCCTCAGTCTGTGACCAATGGAAGAGATGCTAAGAAAGCTGGCTCCAGAGATCAACTTACCCAACGGCCTTGCCAGAGCCGGGAGTGTCTCCACGGACCCGGCATCAAGGGTTGGGCTGCCAGCAGCTGGGATTGCCGGCCTTCGTGATGATCGTCCCTGCTCGATCAGATCCTGCAGATAGAAAGACATGTTGGCATTTGGTAAGTCGCCTGTATCTTGCAGTGGGCCAAAGTAGTCTATGCTCGAGGGCAGACACTGCTGCCTGCAGCCATTCGAGAATTGGGCAGTCTGGCTTTGGTGTCCAGACACAAGCTGTCTAATGGTTCCTTTTACGATGGGGGAGTGGGGGGATCCATAGGCGGGGAGGACAGGCCACAGTCCGGGCAGCAAGAGTTCCCATGCCAGCATCATCCTGCCTGGCTCTGGTGAAACGTGCAGTTACCCTCACATTGCAGGCCTTGACACCGCCTGGCCCCTGGCTTGTCTGCTCTAACCAGACATCCTTCCCATGCTACGTAGGCAGGTGCCTCCTATCTCGTGGCCATGAACTCACAGAGAAGCCCGCACAGGAGCAAGAAACACGCCATGGGTGACGTCAATTCAGAAAAGTTCTCCAAAACCCATGTCTTGGCCGTGCCCTGGGTGGGTAGTGCCCAACTCGGCGACCAATGGTGCAAGGATCTTTCTCCCCAGGACTCACACAGTTGATTGAGTAAGTACCTGCTGGTCTCCCCAGGGAGAAGGAACACCCAGGGGCATGGAGAGGCGTTGTGCGCCTTGGGTGCTGCAACCCAGTGTCAAAGGCTTGTTCCCAGAGAGCTGTGCCCGGGTGTGGAGAGCTGGTTTGGACCAGGATCGAGGCAATGACTAGGGTGACAGCACAGTGGTGTGATGCCACTAGGCACAGGGTTCACGGGGAGCCTCTGGTGCCCACAGGCATATTCTTCTTGGGACCCTGGAAGAGGGTCAGGATCTGGGGGGAGGGGCAGGTGCAGGGAGACAGGCTTCTCTCAGGCAAAGCCAAGCAGAGGACAAGTATGAGGAGACAAGTGTTTCCCGTGAGGGCAAAGCACGGGATTGTGGGCTTGGGATCGGCCAAGCCATGACGAGCCAGGAAACAGAGCAAAGCCTTTACCTGGTCCTGCAGCCGAGGGGGCACGTACCATGGGGATGGTCTCCGCAAGTGCTCTGCTAAGAACATCAAACACAGCGACTGTCCAAGAGGGACTGGGCACACTTTTATGCACCCAGCCACCCAGTCCATTCTCCTTTCCAACTCTGCCCTCACCCTTTGGTCCCTCTTCAGTGCCCACCACAGGCACAGAGCATCGGAGCCACCGAGATGGCATTTCTCCCCGTGGGGGATGGCGCACACAGGCCTGTGTGTCTGGTTCCCGACCCGTTTCTGGAGGCAGGGAATTGGGTTCAGAAACGCGCTGTGCTCTGCCTCCACGAACGTTCCTGGCCCCCGATGGCAAACTTCTTTCAAACACCCAGGCCCAGGGACTGTCAATGTTTTCGGCTTAAGGAGCTCTAAAGGAGCCCCACCCGAGGCCCTGGCCATGCATGGCCGAGCCTTTGAGGGAACGCTGACTGAGTGCTGGGGTGCAGGGCCCACGACAACCACCTCTGAGCTGCCTTTCACCAGCGGCTTGACTCAAGGCTGACCCTGGAAAGTTGGAAAGTGTCAGGTGGCTGCCAGAAACCCCTCTGTCTGGCCCTGACACAGGACTGCACCACATTGCCTGGGGCTGCTGGGGCTGCCTCCCTGGAGCACTCCCCAGGGGGAAGACTGTGCTCAGCATGGGGCCTGTGCCTCCAGAGACCAGAAGCTCCATTGCTCTGGCCGAAATCTGGGTGCTGCCCAAGGAGCCCTCTCACGGTGCGAGATGTGCTCCCACAGAAAGACACTTTGTGTCCTTCACGACACCCATCCTTTCTCTCTCTAAGGTTTACTACAGCTGAGCGGCTGCCAAATTTTTCCTCTCTTCATCAATGCACAGCATCAGACATCGCATCGCCGGCACACGATAAACACCTGACTCATCCTCAGTCCTTGACCAATGGAACAGTTGCTAGGAAAGCTGGCTCCAGAGATCAACTTACCCAATGGCCACTGCAGAATTGGGAGCCAGTCTGGTGGCGAAGATGACCGTTTTTTTGGCTTGGCACTGGCAGGTTTAGGGGTTCGCGGCCTTCGAGAGGAGCATCCCGGTGCGACGGGATCCTGCAGATAGAAAGGCATGTTGGCGTATGGTGAGCTGCCTGTTGCTTGCAGTGGGCCAAAGCAGTCTATGCTCGAGGGCAGACATTGCTGCCTGCAGCCATTCGAGAACTGGGCAAAGAGTCTGGCTTTGGTGTCCAGACACAAGCTGTCTAATGGTTCCTTTTACGATGGGGGGTGGGGGGATCCATAGGCGGGGAGGACAGGCCACAGTCCGGGCAGCAAGACTTCCCATGCCAGCATCATCCTGCCTGGCTCTGGTGAAACGTGCAGTTACCCTCACATTGCATGTCTTGACACCGCCTGGTCCCTGGCTTGTCTGCTCTAACCAGACATCCTTCCCATGCTTCATAGGCAGGTGCGTCCTATCTCGTGGCCATGAACTCACAGAGAAGCCCGCACAGGAGCATGGAACACGCCATGGGTGACGTTAATTCAGAAAAGCTCTCTGGAACCCATGTTTTGGCCGTGCTTTGGCTGGGTAGTGCCCGCCTCGGCGACCCAGGTTGCAAGGATCTTTCTGCCCAGGACTCACACAGTTGGTTGAGTAAGTCAATGCTGGTCACCCCAAGGAGAGGGAACACCCAGGGGCATGTAGAGGTGTGATGCACCTTGGGTGCTGCAACCCAGTGTCAAAGGCTTGTTCCCAGAGAGCTGTGCCCGGGTGTGGAGAGCTGGTTTGGACCAGGATCGAGGCAATGACTAGGGTGACAGTACAATGGTGTGATGCCACCAGGCACAGGGTTCACAGGGAGCCTCTGGTGCCCACTGGCAGCTTCCTCTCGGGACCCTGCAAGAGGGTCAGTATCTGGGGTTAGGGGCACGTGCGGGAAGACAGGCTTCTCTCAGAGCAAAGCCAAGCAGAGGACAAGTCCTTAGCATCCCACAACAAGTATGAGGACACAAGTGGTTCCAGCTATGGCAAAGCACGGGATTGTGGGCTTGGGATCGGCCAAGCCATGACGAGCCAGGGAACAGAGCAAAGCCTTTACCTGGTCCTGCAGCTGTGGTGTCACGGGCCGTGGAGACGGGCTCTGGCTGCAGTCTCCTAAGAAGATCAAACACAGTGATTGTCCAAGAGAGACTGGGCAGGCTTTTGTGCACCTAAACACCCAGTCCCTTCCCTTTTCCAACCCCGCCCCCTCCCTTTGTTCCCTTTCAGTGCCCGCCATAGACACAGAGCATCGGAGCCGCCGAGATGGCGTTTCTCCCCGTGGAGGATGGTGCTCACAGGCCTGTGTGTCTGGTTCCCAACCCTTTTCTGGAGGCAGGGAATTAACATGCTGTGCTCTGCCTCCACGAATGTTCCTGGCCCCCGAGGGCAAACTTCTTTCAAAAACTGATGCCCAGGGACTTTCACTGCTTTTGGCTTAAGGAGCTCTAAAAGAGCCCCACCGGATGCCCTGGCCATGCATGGCCAAGCCTTTGAGGGAACCCCGACTAAATGCTGGGGCGCAGTACCCAAGACAAACACCTCTGAGCTGCCTTTCACCAGCGGCTTGACTCAAGGCTGACCCTGGAAGGCCTGGGAAGTGCCAGGTGGCTGCCAGAAACCCCTCTGCCTGGCCCTGACACAGGACTGCACCACGTTGCCTGGGGCTGCTGGGGCTGCCTCCCTGGAGCGCTCCCCAGGGGGAAGACTGTGCTCAGCATGGGGCCTGTGCCTCAAGAGACCAGAAGTCCATTGCTCTGGCTGGGATCTGGGTGTGGCTCAAGTAGGCCTCTCACTGAGCGACATGCACTCCCAGACACTTTGTGCCCTTCATGACACCTGTCCTTTCCCTCTCTATGGTTTACTGCAGCTGAGCAGCTGCCAAGGTGTTCCTCTCTTCATCAACGCACAGCATCAGACATCTCCTCGAGAAGAACACCTGACTCTTCCTCAGTCTGTGACCAACGGAAGAGGTGCTAAGAAAGCTGGCTCCAGAGATCAACTTACCCAACGGCCTTGCCAGAGCCGGGAGTGTCTCCACGGACCCGGCATTAAGGGTTGGGCTGCCAGCAGCTGGGATTGCCGGCCTGGGTGATGATCGTCCCTGCTCGATCGGATCCTGCAGATAGAAAGACATGTTGGCATTTGGTAAGTCGCCTGTATCTTGCAGTGGGCCAAAGTAGTCTATGCTCGAGGGCAGACACTGCTGCCTGCAGCCATTCGGGGATAGGGCATAGAGCCTGGCTTTTGTGTCCAGACACATGCTGTGTATGGGCTCCTATTTTGGTGATAGGGCTTTGGGGGGGGCCATAGCAAGAGCAAACTGGCCATAGTATGTCAACTGGACTTCCGCTGCCCAAACCATCCAGCCTGGCTCTGATGAAACCTGCGTTTTCTCTCACATTGCACGCCTTGACACCCCCTGGCCCCTGGCCTGTCTGCTCTAACCAGACATCCTGCCCATTTTATGTAGGCAGGTGCCTCCCTTCTTCTGGCCATGAACCCGCAGCAAAACCTGTATGGGGGCGTGGAACTGCGGGCACATCACGCCATGGGAGTCGTCAATTCAGAACAGCTCCCCAGAGAACCCATGTTCTCGCCATGACCTGCGAGGGTGTACCCGCCTCGCCGCTCCAATGCGCAAGGAATTTCACCCCAGGAGACACACAGGTGGTTGAGAAAGTCACTTATGAGGCCTCAGGAAGAGGGAACACCCAGGAGAATGGAGAGGCGTCATCCTCCTTGGATGCTGCAACCTAGTGTCAAAGGCTTGTGCCCAGAGAGCTGGCCCAGGGTGTGGAGAGCTCGTTTGGACCAGGATAGAGGCATGGACGGGGGTACCGAACAGCGGTGTGATGCCACAAGGCACACAGTGTACGTTGCTCACTTTCAGCTTCCTTCAGGACTCTGGCCATAAGGGCAGATCCTGGGGAGAGGGGAGGTGCAGACACTCATGGTGGGAGACATGTTTGTCTCAGGGCAAGGGCAAGTAGAGGACAATTACGGATCCTCCCATTAAACAAGGGAGGAGACAAGTTGTTCCTGCTGGGTGAATGAATAACCTGATTTTGTTGCTCTGTGGCCACTGGGAGGGGAGGCAGGGACTGGAGCAGGTCGTCCAGGATTTCCAATTGTTCTTTCCGGGTGAGCCGGCGATCCCCTAAGAGTATCAAACACAGGGACTGTCCAACAGGGACCTGGGCACGCTTTCCTGCAGCCACCCAATGAAAGCTGTTTTCCTTTTCTACTCTACCCTAAAACCCCAATCCCCCACCCCATTCTTTGGTCCTGCTCAGTTGCCCACTAGAGAGACAGAGAACATCATCGTCATCATTGCATTTCAGCCCAGGGAGAATAGAACAAACAAGTCTGTCCATTTGGTCCCCAACTCTTTTCTGAAGGTAGAGAACGTGGTTGGGAAACGCTCAGGCAAGAAACGTAGTGCTCTCTGTCTCCAGGAATGTCATTGGCCCCCATATGGAAAGTCTGTGAAAGAGCGGCAGACATGTAGGCCACCTTTTTCTGGCTTTATTCCCAATGAAATCCAAGGAGCACCATCTGAGGCTCTGACGTGCACAGCCATGCCTCTCTAGGGAACACTGATTCAGAGGTGCAACGCCTTCCCAAAACACCTCTGTGCCTGCTTTCCCAAGCCTCTTTACTCAGGGCTGATCCTGGAATGCCTGGAAAATGCTGGGTGGCTGACAGAAACCTTACAGTTTTCCAACTGGGCTGAATCAACTCTACCTGGCCCTGACAAAGGTCTGCACCACATTGTCTGGGCTGCTGGGGCTGCCTCCCTCGAGCGCTCCCCAGGGGGAAGACTGTGCTCAACATGGGCCTGTTCCTCAAAAGACCAGAAGCTCCACTCTTCCGGCCTGGATGTGGGTGTTGCCTAAGGAGGCCTCTCACTGTGGGAGATGCACTCCCACAGAGGGCAACTTTGTGCTTTTCAGGACATCTGCCCTTTCCCTCTCTAGGGTTCACTGCAGCTGAGCAGCTGCCAAGATATTCCTCTCTTCATCAACGCACATCATCAGACATTGCCAGCCAGGCACGGACAAACACCTGACTGTTCCTCAGGCCATGACCAACGGAAGAGGGGCTATGAATCCTGGCTCCAGAGATCAACTTACCCAAAGGCCTCTCCTCAGCCGGGAGACACTCGGCATCACCTGGTGGTGCTGGTGAAGTCCTTCCCGGAGTGGTAGGATCCTTCAGATAGAAAGACACGTTGGTGTTTGGTCACCTGCCTGTCGCTTGCAGTTGGCCAAAGCAGTGTATGCTCGAGAGCAGACATTGCTGCCTGTAGCCGTTAGGGAATAGGGTCCAGAGTCTGGCTCCCTCAAGCTATTCCTAAAGTGACAGTGCTTCTCCCTCTAGGTTCCAAAAGATCAATTGCTGGACATCGATCTGGGTGTTGACATCGACCTTGATGGCTTCTCACTGTGGTACATGCACTCCTGCAGAGGAATGCTTCATAATCTGCACAGCACCTTCCCATTCCTACTCTAGGGTTCATTGCAGCTGAGGAGCTGCAAAGGTATTCCTCTCTCCATCAACCAACACTGGGCACTCAATGACCTTGGGCCTCTTCTTCAGTCTGTGACCAATAGAAGAGATGATAGGAACAATGACCCCAGAGATCAACTTACCTACCAGGATGTACTTTTTTTTGTTTTGTTTTTTGGGTCACACCCGGCAGCGCTCAGGGGTTACTCCTGGCTCCATGCTCAGAAATCGACCCTGGCAGGCTCAGGGGGTTATATGGGATACCTGGATTTGAACCACCGTCCTTCTGCACGAAAGGCAAACGCCTTACCTCCATGCTATCTCTCCAGCCCCCTTGACCAGGATGTTCTTAACTGCAAGCTCCATGCCAGGGTATCTGACACATTCGAGGGGATTGGTGTTGGTGGCCTATATTTTTGGGCTCCTCCAGCAATGGTGCCAAGGGACCCAGAATATTCACCTCCTCGACCATCACTGGGCCTGGAGCCAAGCACAGAAGCCGTGGGGTGGGCTCCTGCCTATAGAAAGATATGTTGGCATGGGGCCTAGACATAGTATGGAAGTAGGGTGGTTGCTTGCAAGCAGAAGATTGATGATTGGAATCCCAGCTTCCCACATGGTCCCCCTAGCCTGTCTGGAGTGATTTCTGAGTGTACAGCCAACTACAACTCCAAGAGCACTGCTGAGTGTGACCTAAAAAACAAAAGAATACGGAACAAAACAAAGAAAGGAAAAAAACAAGAAAGATTGTAGCTTGCGGGGTAAAGAGGACAACTTGGGATACATGCTGGGAACAGGGGTAGATGGAGGACAACATTGGTGGTGAGAATACCCCTGATTCAATGTCGCTGTGTACCAATGCACTTCCAAGGGTTGAACTTGGTTTAACCATGTGCAAAGCAAGCACCTTATCCTCTATCCTATCTCTCTGATTACCCCCCTTGCATTTTTTAGTTGGTGAAATAAATTATCCTTAAAATATGTGATTTGGGCTTTGTTCAGTATCTTCATATGTCTGCCTTGCAAATATGAGGCTGTGTTTGATGTTGATGCCAAGCACAGCTTTTTAACAGAGACGTTGGGAATATGCTGTCTGGTTTCCTTATGCCTTCACAGAATGTGTTCTATTGGTGTAGAATAATCAGGTGTCTTCGAGCAACACATCTGATAATGCTACTCCACCAAGTAACATTGATGTATAAGAGCATAGCAGTATCCCCTAGCCAGCACTACCGCTGGAACTGGTGTAAGCACCACAACTAAAATAGTGGGACTGGGGATCTTGGCCAAGTGTGTTCCCCCAGCAACCAAATGTGTGGTTCTCAATTAGCATCACTAAGAAAAAAGTAGAGCATCTATCTCCACCACATATATGACCCCTGACCATGACAGTAATAATAATGAAGGGAAGGAAAGGAGATCAATGGTGTCAAATGAGAAAAATACTAAACAAAAGGAGTCACTTTTATAGTATTAGGGCCAATTCTTCAGGAGACATACCAGTCCTTAATGATTTCCTTCCTCACACCTATATTTATGGCAGCGCTATTTACAATAGCCAGACTCTGGAAACAACCAAGATGCCCTTCAACAGAAGAATGGCTAAAGAAACTGTGGTACATATACACAGTGCAATAGATGTGGTACAATATACACCTATGCAGCCATCAGGAAAGATGAAGTCATGAAATTTTCCTATACATGGATGTCCATGGAATCCATTATGCTGAGTGAAATAAGTCAGAGGGAGGAAGATAGACACAGAATAGTGTCACTCATCTATGGGTTTTAAGAAAAATTAAAGACATTACTGTAATAAGGCCCAGAAACAATAGAGTTTGGGCTGGGAGGGCCGGAAGGATCGGTTCACAATTTGAAGCTCACCACAAAGAGGGGTGAAAGCTGTTAGGGAAATAACTACACTAACAACTAGCATGACTATGTTAATGAGTGTGAGAAGTAGAATGCCTGTCTCCATACAGGCAGGGCTGGAGGAAGAAGGGGGGGCATTGGTGGTGGGAATCACAATGAATACCAAGCTCCCATCCAGGAACTCAGCATTAGGGGAAAGCACAGTACTAGGTGTGTACTCACAGTTTTCCAGAGGAACCCCCACAACAGAATGAGCCATAAACTCACCATGAACCCTAGTCCGGGAGATCAGCAAATAAGGGGAAGGATTTGGGGGGATGGGAGAAGGGGAGGGTGGAAAGGGAGGGAAGGGAGAAGGGGAGGGAGAATGGATGAGGAAGGACAACTGGGAAAGGAGAATTCAGGGAAAGTACTAAGTAATTAAGTCTTTTAGGCAGCCGGGAGGCTTCAGATAGGTTCAAGGCTCAGGAGTTGATCAACAGATCACAATCCAAATGGAAAACTAAAACCCTCAGCAGGAATAGAACTCTCAGCTAGTTCTATTCCCTGATGCATCACAATGGACACTCCATGCTCCTTCCTCAGATAAGCCCAGTAACCATAGTTCCTGGACCCTCCTTCCTTTCCTTACTTTTAAGACACCATGGTGTGCAGACAAATAACATACAAATTTGATGCTGAGCATAGAATCAAATCCACCAGCTGAGGAAGAGGTTTCCCAGTCTTTCCTTTTTTGGGGGGGGTGAGGAAACAAAGGAAAATTCAGTAGGCTTCATATCAATGAAATCACCAAACATCACTTGAATTCTGTAATTATATCTGGAGTCACTGAGAAAATTCATTAAGAATTTTCAGGGGCCGGGAAGGTGGCGCTAGAGGTAAGGTGTCTGCCTTGCAAGCGCTAGCGTAGGATGGACCTCGGTTCGATCCCCCGGTGTCCCATATGGTCCCCCCAAGCCAGGGGCGATTTCTTAGCGCATAGCCAGGAGTAACCTCTGAGCGTCAAATGGGTGTGGCCCAAAAAAACCAAAAAAACAAAAACAAAAAAAAAAAAAAGAATTTTCCTAGGGTTGAGTTTGGAAATACCTTCGTAAGGAGGAGTAAAGAAGAAATCCAAAGTAAGAGAGGCTAGAATTGAATAGAATTATAATGTGCTAGTCAAACAGGTATCTTCACAGGTTTCTTTAAATGTTTTTCCATTTGAAATTATTAGGTTACTGAGCCCGGCGCAGTGGCGCTAGATGTAAGGTGTCTGCTTTGCCAGTGCTAGCCTAGGACAGACCACAGTTTGATCCCCTGGCATCCCATATGGTCCCCCAAGCCAGGAGCGACTTCTGAGTACATAGCCAGAAGTAACCCCTGAGCGTCACCGGGTGTGGGCCAAAAAAAAGAAAAGAAAAGAAATTATTAGGTTACACGAGACATTTCACCATCAAAATGCCTGAGTCAACAACTCTGTTCTTAAGTTACTGGGGGAGGGTTGGGGCCACACCCAACAGTGCTCAGGGGTTACTTCTGGCTCTGCACTCAGAAATTACTCTTGGCAGGTTTGGGACCATATGGGATGCCAACGATCCATAGGCAAACCTCCTACCCATTGTGCTAGTGCTCTGGCCCAAAGGTGTGCTTATATATAATATTTATCAAGTTTTGCACTGTTTTGGAGTACTGTAGATGAGGGGTTCCATACATCGCTCTTGGATACCTTTCAGTACCACCACCTCCTGGTTGAAAGCTTTCCTTCAGCCCAGGTGTTTTCAACTCAACCCCTCCCTCCTTACCCCATCCCCTCCTTCAGCACCCCCAGGGGGCTTATTTCCTACTGAATACCACTTCCCGTGCTCTACATCTTCATTACCCTCAACTTTTCCCACACTGCTTGGTCATCTCGGTTTTCAAATAAAAGAACTCGTGCTTGTCCAAGTTTGATCCTCTGTATTCAGATGAGTAAGACTACCTGCCTCCCTCTGACTTATATGGCTTAATGTGACCATCTCCAGTTGACTCTATGTTGCACTGAATAGCAAGATTTCATTTTTGCTTATACCGCCATAGTCTTACTTCAAATATGTATATCTAGTATATACTGCTATATGCACATATATAGGTGCAGTGGAGATATACATATATATTATACTACAGCATACTAGAACTTTATTCATCTGTTACTGAACAGTTGGGATTTCCCCCACATTTTGGCTATTGCACTAAGTGATGGAGCGAGTTCAGGTGTTCATTTATCTGTTCAAAGGAAATCTTTTGGTTTTGGTGATAGATGACAAAGGGCAGAATCACTAGCCACAGAAAAGTTCTTCTCATATTTTTTATTTTTTTTTTTTTGAGAAATTGTTTTCTTTCTCTTTTTCGGGGGTAGAGGAGAAGGTCAAGCTCTGTAGTGCTCTGGGCTTATTCCTAGCTCTGGGTTTAGGCATCACTCGATTATATTAAGTGGGCCTTCTGGGTGCCAGGGATCCTAGTAAGGGGGATCATCCACCTGTAAGGCAAGTGCCTTTATCTTTTTCGTCTGACGTTTGGTTTTTAGTGATCATTCAGTATTCTTTCAGAGCTGGTTTTGCTATATCAAGTAGCTTCAGCCATTGTCTGAACATGCTTTTATCACTCTCAAACCTTGAGTGAAAACCTTGCAAGATCAATGAATTTCTTTTTTTTTTTTTTTTTTTTTTTTTTTGTGGTTTTTGGGTCACACCGGCAGTGCTCAGGGGTTATTCCTGGCTCCAGGCTCAGAAATTGCTCCTGGCAGGCACAGGGGACCATATGGGGCGCGGGGATTCGAACTGATGACCTCCTGCATGAAAGGCAAATGCCTTACCTCCATGCTATCTCTCCGGCCCCGAGATCAATGAATTTCTTTATAGTACTTTGACTATTTCATTTAATTCTCTTACCTAGAGAGTATCATTTGTAAACTCTGATATCATTTTTATGTTTCTGCTGTATTTGATGCATTTCATCTCTCTTGCCACTATCAGCCTATTTATTATTCCACTTTTGATTACAACATGTCTTGGTGTTGTTATGTTTATTTTTTCAAAGCCTTTGGGTCTTCTGAATCTTGCACAAGCCTAGCTTTTCAGACTATCAGCTATCAGCTCTCCCACCAGCTCTTTTTCCCCTTTTTCTTCCCTCTCATTCTGGATTTTGTATTATTTGAAGGTGTTTCTCCTGCTATTATCCACTAAGAATTGACATTTTCTTCATTCTAAAAATGTGTTTCTCTTTGTCTCTTCTTTATTGATGATGTGATATACTTTTCTTTGAGATCACTGATTTGATTTTTGGCTTCTGCCATTCTGCTCTTAGATCTGTTACTACCTCCTTTAACTCATTCATTCCAAAAATTTTTTTAAATAAAATTAAAAAATTGAAAAATCAAATGATTTTTTAATGTATTTTTCTTGTATATACCCATTCCCCATATAAAATACAGACCATGCTAAGGGCATGAATTGAGGTGGACACAGGGTGGGTTTACTGAGCTCCTCAATCTATACCATCAGTAAAAAGTGAAAAGAAAACTGCCTGTAGTAGTAAGCACCAGGAGATCAAATTCTTTTGTTTTTCTTTCTTTCTTCTTTCTTCCTTCCTTCCTTTCTTTCAGCCTTCCTTTCTTTCTTTCTCTCTCTCTTTCTTTCTTTCTTTCTTTCTTTCTTTCTCTCTTTCTTTCTTTCTTCTTTTCTTTCTTCCTCTCTCTTTCTTTCTTCCTTCCTTTCTTTCTTTCCTTCCTTCTTTTCCTTCCTTCCTTCCTTTCTCTTTTTATTCCTTCCTTATTTATTTCTTTCTCTTTTCCTTCCATTCTTCCCTTCCTTCCTTCCTTCCTTCCTTCCTTCCTTCCTCCCTCCCTCCCTCCCTCCCTCCTTTCCTTCCTTCCTTCCTTCCTTCCTTCCTTGTTTCTCTCCTCCCTCTCCTTCTGCTTCAAAAGACTTCTGAGATTGTTTCTCTCTTCAGTTAAGTGAATATCAACAGAACGGTTCTGAAGTCATCTTCAAGTGTTGAAATGTTTGAAGTTCTCGAGAAATTATTACTTTATGCTCAAAAATTGCTCCTGGCAGGCATGGGAACTATATGGGATGCCAGGGACCAAACCTCGGTTGGTAAAGGGTCAGCCACATATAAGGCAAACACCCTACCCACTGTAGTATCGCTCTGGCACCTCCAATAATATAACTTACAAGAAAAATATTTTTAAAATTTGGGGCCGGAGAGATAATGAAGCTGTAGGGTGTTTGCCTTAGACACTGAAGGACAGTGGTTCAAATCCCGGCATCCCATATGGTCCCCCGAGCCTGCCAGGAGCGATTTCTGAGCATAGAGCCAGGAGTAACCGCTGAGCACTGCCGGGTATGATGCAAAAACCAAAAAAGAAAAAAAATGTTTTTTTAAATTGAGGCATGGTACTTTCATGTCTGTACATATTGATAGACACATTCTATTGACTTGTATACCTGAAAACACCCTTGTCTTACAAGCAGAAAAATAGGAGAGCCTTGATAATGTATATTCAGATAAACACTATCTGAATCTCTAACCAGCCCAAATGCTTGAATGAGACCTCTGTGTGGAGACTAGTGGCATACTAGTGAGATTCGGAATCCCAGGCCCCTTGAAGGAAGTGCTCCACAGCTGGAATGAAGTCACACTGAAAATATCAAAGGAAAATGTGCAACTTCATGTTCCTCCACTTGGCAACCACACTAGGAACAGTGTGGGGAGTTTGAGGACAGTTTGGGAGAAGTAGAGGACAGTAGAGGACAGTAGAGGAAAAGGCACATGGGGAAAGAATTTCCTTCCTACCTGGGATATGGGTTTCTAAACCATGGCACATTTGCTTCCATTTCTCCGAGATGAGGAAGACTTTCTTCATGGCATGTGATTCTATGTGAGGGGCTTGATGCAGACATTCTCTGAAGGGTTATTAGGAGATGTGGGAACCCGGACCTTAATGGATCTGAAACTGGAGGATAATATAAGGATTGACCAGGAGAAGTAGAAGGCTGAGGAAGAGCAAAGTCAGTTTACTGAAAGAGTCCACTGGTCTGACTGATGAAGCAGAAGCCATTAGCAGAGAAAGACAGACCCACTGGCATCCATAGGGGACACATTTCATCTGGGGGTACTTTCAGTGGGAAACTTCTGATTTTTTTTTTTTTTTTTTTTTTTTTGGTTTTTGGGCCACACCCGGTGACGCTCAGGGGTTACTCCTGGCTATGCGCTCAGAAGTCGCTCCTGGCTTGGGGGACCATATGGGACACCGGGGGATCGAACCGCGGTCCATCCTAGGCCAGCGCAGGTAAGGCAGGCACCTTACCTCTAGCGCCACCGCCCGGCACCGAAACTTCTGATTTTTATAGAGTAGTCCTGAGGGGACAAGAAGGAAACATATACCCAATTTGGAGGAAAGTGTAAAGTTTATGTAAACTACTCTAAGCAAGTCATTAAAAGGGGAAAATACATATACAATGTTTGGGGTCAATAATGAAAGGTCTTAAGCCAGTCATACAAAGATAACAAAACGTACATGATGTAATTTAAGCCTATTGGGAAGAGGGCAATGTGGCCGATTCTAAGACTTTAAAAGGCAAAGGCATAACATATGTCTTGCTGGCCCAAACTGGTAAAGCAGAGGTGCCTAGGCCAGTTCTGGAACTGGAAGGCAGAATGGAGCAATAAGGAGCCTCTAGTCTCCAAGACACAGCTGATGACTTTAATAAGAAGGGTAGGAGCCTGCTAGGTCTTTGAAATGGGAACTCTGTGAGACATTATAGCCCCCAAATCTTTACAAAAAGTCCCCATCTCCTGACTGGAGGTCAAAATTAGAGCTGCCCAAACCTAAGTTGTATATGATATATTTCATAAATTGTCAAAGATAGCCTAAAACCCACATGTTGCTTAGTTTGGTTATGTTCAGAATAAGATTAAAGGGAAGAACTCAGAGATTGTCAGGCAGCAGACAAGCAACAAAGATTTAACCTCAAAGAGACACTTCCTTTGAGGCTATAAAGGAAGATAAAGAAAACACCCAGGAGAAATGATCCTGAGAAAGAAGTTATCCCACAAGACTGATAGCCCTCAAGAGCATAAGAATAGGGAGGCAACCTCATAAACTAGATGTGTCAAGAAGCTCACCAGGATGTCTTGTATTCTAACCTTATTTTCCTTTCCTGTATCACCCCACCACCACCTTGCATCAATAAGGTAGGAATGTGGCCTTATCTCACCCAGCCATTGTGTTACAAAAGTATATAAATGCATGGGGCTCTGATTGTTTCTTTGGCCTGGCCCTCAGTGCTGAGCTCTAATAAAACTCTTTTCCTTAACTATCTATGTCTGGTGTCTCTGCTGGCATCATTTTTTTAAAGGGAATTACTAGACTTTTTCATACTTGGGTTATACATATACAAAAGTATATAAATATACATGGTTCTCTCTCACTCTCTCTCCTCTAACCCCCTCCCACCATTTCTCAAATAGGCGTTATCTTTTTGTCTCCTTTTAACGTAATTTTTTTTTTAGTTAGAAAAGTTTAATGGCGGTTTGAATCCAAGTCACGGCACCAAAAAAAAAAAAAATTTAATGGAAAGTAGATGATAAAACGGAGAAAGAACTCCCCAGTTGGAAGAAACTTTGAAAAAGATAAAGTTCTAGAAATTCTTCTATGAGGGAAGGTAATGGACTGGGGGAAGCTTGGGTAGGATCTAAGACTGACTTTTCATTCCTGCAAAGAGTACTTCTTTGTTTCATCCTGATTTCACTGGTTCCCTTGAGAAAACAGATGGCAGGGATACTTTTCCACACCAGGTAGAATAGATGCAGTCTGATAAATGTTACATAAGACAATTGATACCTTAAGTCAGTACTGCAGTTGTTCATAGCAGATATTCATCAGTCCTAACCTTCCCCAGGCACTTCCCCCAGTGACAGAGGAGGGTAGAGATTAAAGTGGTCAGCTTGGAGCTGGAGAGATAGCATGGAGGTAAGGTGTTTGCCTTGCATGCAGAATGGTGGTTCGAATCCCAGCATCCCCTATGATCCCTTGAGTCTGCCAGGAGTGATTTCTGAGCATAGAGCCAGGAGTGACCACTGAGCACTGCCGGGTGTGACCCAAAAATCCAAAAAACAAACAAACCCCAAAGTGGTCAGCTCATTTCTTAAGATTGCATTCCTCACCACTTCAAATAGCAGGGAGCTGTGCTTCTTTTGGGGGGAGTCACAACTCCCACGTGGAAACCTGTGGGAATAATTCTACTTGATCACGATGTACAATATATATTGGTTTGGGGGCCAACCCAGCAGTGCTCAGGGTTACTCCTGGTGGGCTTGGGGGAGCATATGGGATGCCAAGGATTGAACTCAAGTTGGCCACATGCAAGGCAAACGCCATACCCTCTGTACTATTGCTCAGTCCCTGTATATAATTTTTTCATAAAGATTTTTACATACGTTTGTACAAAATGAGTTTCATTTTAGTGAATCTGAAGCCAGATTTAATTCCTTCACTAATGTTTTGATATTGATGTTCCATCTTTTCATGGGTTTAAAGCTTCATTAAGCTTCAATATAGCTTCGTTAGCGAGCCTTCCTTGTTACAGATGTTGAGGCCTACTCCAAATGATAGGCATCAGAGGAGAATATCCTCCCACGTCCCATTGTACAGTACTGTTAGAATAAGCTGCGATAGTTTCAGTTTCATGTACAATTATCCTATTCCACTCAAGTGGTTTTCTCCCTTGCCTAAACAAATGGGAAAACTGAAAAAGCCAAGTGTCATATTTTCCAAGATACATTCCCTTTCCCAGATGATTTTTCTGAGCATTGGTGACCCCAGGGACTGGGTAGTCATGAAAAAAAATGCCAAAGATGAGGTGTTCTCCAATTCCACAACCTGTGTTAGTTCACCTATGTAACTTACACCTGACAATAATAGCTAGAAACATAGTGGTTGGTGTTTTACTGGTATTATCTGGATAATATGTTTTTCCACCTCCTTGGTAAACTTCTTTGCTAGTGCCCAGTGGACAGTGATGCTGAAATTGTCTTTTTCATCACCATTTTGGATCTTTTGCGGGCTGGGTTAGGCAAGCTTTCTTGTAAAAAAAAAACCGACTCTCTCCCTCAAACTTTTACCCATCTTTTTTTCCATTCTCCTTTTTCTTCATTCCTAAATCCATATAGACTGATTCATCTGAACATTTATCACTAGCCTTCTGCAAGTTTTTCAGCCTCATAAATCATTTCTTATCCTTGAGGGGGAGACAGTTAGTTAAGGCTTTGTGTATTTGTTATTTGTTGCCTGGGGGAACTCCTGTTCACTCCCCTCCCTTTTTTCAGTAATTGAGTTTTTTTGTTTGTTTGTTTTGTTTTTGTTTTTGGGCCACACCCGTTTGACGCTCAGGGGTTACTCCTGGCTATGTGCTCAGAAATCGCCCCTGGCTTGGGGGGACCATATGGGATGCCGGGGGATGGAACCGCGGTCCGGTCTGTTCCTTGGCTAGCGCTTGTAAGGCAGACACCTTACCTCTAGCGCCACCTTCCCGGCCCCCGTAATTGAGCTTTTAATGAGTCTTGTTTCTTGGCACAATAGTTTGACCCTGTTTATTGATTTGGGTTTTTTGTTTATTTGTTTTTTGGGGGGCCACAACTGGTGCCGCTCAGGGGTTACTCCTGGCTATGCCCTCAGAAATCACTCCTGGCTTGGGGGGGACCATCTGGGACTCTGGGGGATCTACCCGAGGTCCGTCCTAGGTTAGCACTTGCAAGGCAGATGCCTTACCTTTTGCACCTCCAGTCCGGCCCTGACCCTGTTTATTTAGAAGGAATTATAAGTAGTGTGTTTGATTAATATTTTGTTAAAACGAATGTTTTAAGTCACTGGCACACATCTGTATGTCTTAACTTTTGGAGAATACCCATCACTACAAAGCAAAGATATAAAATTTTGATTACATGTCTGTTCCCAGATAAGGGGTAGGTCCATAGAAGTCATGAATGAGTATTGTGATATATGCATCAGGTTGTCGGTCAAAGGATGTGTTATGAGTAATAACCATTTGCCAGAGAGATCATTAACATTTTTGTCCTGGGGATGAAGCCAGGTGTCTTAGAAGAACAGACAATGGGAAAGCACGTAGAACAAAGGGCCACAATTACTCTTAACTGCGCTCTACTTAATGGAATTCTTAACTTTTGCTATGAGTCAACCAGCCCAGAGAAGCAATGCTAAAACCTACAGAATAGGACGGAGTTTTAACAATATCATGTTTGCTTGGTTCTTTGAGTCCCACGAGGAACACCCTGTTTAACTGTAATTATTAAAGTGTCCAATTTTTCAAAAAGCACTACAATTTTGTTCTTAGTTCTGTAATGAATTTATACTTTGGAATGTCTAAGACCCTTTTCATTGACTTTCTCAAAACATAAGTATTAGAACAATTCTGCAGATACAATTTAAAGATCTTAGAACAATTCAGTTTGACACAGTACTTTTCATTAAAACACAACCCTCAAATCATCAAACATATATTTACAGTGTTTTTAAAAATATTTTTACGGGGCCGGGCGGTGGCGCTGGAGGTAAGGTGCCTGCCTTGCCTGCGCTAGCCTAGGACGGACCGCGGTTCGATCCCCCGGCGTCCCATATGGTCCCCCAAGAAGCCAGGAGCAACTTCTGAGCGCATAGCCAGGAGTGACCCCTGAGCGTCACAGGGTGTGGCCCAAAAAAAAAAAACAAAAAATAAAAAATAAATAAAAATATTTTTACAATCGTGAGGGGGGAATTTCATTAGCCCAAGATAAGAATTCCTTCAAGGTGGAGTGGCTTTCTTTGAGCTTGTACTAAAATAGGTGATTGCAGTCATCTGGAAAGAGTCTTAATCCAGTCTACCCGGAATCATTTAAAAAATCTAAACTGTCAAATACTTTAGAGACCTAATATTTGTAGATATTTTTAACAGTTTGGTTTAGGAGATTTAGTACAAGACTCTATAGCATGGTTTTCTCAATTAGTATTTGTAGGTTAGATATTCTAATAAGTTCATGTATATGCAAACAAAACACATATAGAACTGAAACACAGAAGTTTTCAGTTATTACTCAAATTGTCAATACTATTAAAAGAAGGCACTTAAGCTGTCAAACTTGATATAAATTCAAAACTCTTTTGATGCCAGTGGGTTCCCAAGTTGGGGGAGAGAAGCAGCAGCCTCAAGGAGAAGATCTGCTGCTTTCTTTCTCTTCACCTTCACTATCTTGGGAAATGACTGGAGAGGCCTAAGACTGTGGGCCTTGCTATTTGCACTCCATGAGCAGTGAATTAGAACAACAAACAACACAGGGGCCTGAGTAGTGGCACAACAGTAGGGTGTTTGCCTTTCACATGGCTGACCTAGGACAGGCTGCAGCTTGATCCCCTGGAGTCCCATATGGTCCCCCAAGCCAGGAGCAATTTCTGAGTGCATAGCCAGGAGTAAACCCTGAGCGTCACCAGGTGTGGCCCCCCCCCAAAAAAAAACAAACAAAAAACAGCAAATAATCAAAAATAAACAAAAAATAACCAAATCCCCAGGGTACCAAACTATAGTATTTAGTATATATATATTTATATATATATATATGTATATATGTACATATATGTATATATATTTATATATATACACACTATATATAGTATATAGCAGCGATGGCGAACCTATGGCAAGCCTGTCAGCTGTGGCACATGAAGGCCTTGCAGCTGGCACGCTGGGAATGTCCGCAATTAAGATATGTGGCGAGGTGGGATGCGAGTGTGCTGGTGTCTGTTTTGCAGCTCACCTGGCAACAGGGCCGGACTCCGTTGGGAGGACATGCTGTCACTTTGAGGAAATTCTTTGGTTTCGTGTGGCAGTTTGGGCACTCGGGCTCAAAAAGGTTAGCCATCACTGGTATATAATATAGTGGGTAGGACTTTGCTTTGCATGCAGCCAACCTGGGTTTGATCCTGAGTACTACCCGGGTATGGTCCTGAGTACTACCAGGAGTAACTCCTGAGAACAGATTCCAGAGTATCCTCTGAGTACCATTGGGTGTGGCCCCAAAACTAAAAAACAACAAATGAAAACAAAAATGTTTCTTTGGAAATTTTGAATAAGGGAGAGAGCAAACAAGAGAGGAGCATCTCAAGAGACAACATAGCTTCTACAAAGGCAGGGAACCCAGCCCGTACCCCAGCATTAAAGTATGAAAGCTTGAAAGTACACCTCGCAGAGGGGAGATGTTTGGGCACCAGGTACCCAAGCGGCACTTATGCTCACCTCCTTTGTTCTAAGTCAGCTTTTACAGGGTCTCCCCAATCGGCCCTAGGCGAGGCTTTCTGCCTAGACAAGAGTCAATCCCATTGTTAAGAGTGATAAGGGGTAGAGCTGGGGGTAGTTGCTCTCAGTGTCAAGAAAAGTCCTGGAGTTCAAAAGTTTTCCCAACCCTGAAAAGGGATGAGATGAATTCCTGTCAGGCCAATCCTACTGAAGAGGAGTGGTACAAGGACACCTCCAGCTCACTCAGCTGACCTGATCTTTTCATCTTCACAATGGCCAAACCTGGGTAACCCTAATGTGACAGGAATCTGAGGCCTCCTCCCTGAGCACCAGCTTTGAGGAACTTGTTCAGAGGACAACTAGAAGCTTGACTTCACACTGATGACTAAATGCTCAAGGATGAAATTCGTGCCATCTAGGCCAAGCATGATGAGATGCTGACAGAGAATAAACCAACCGACTCATGTGAACCCACCAAAGACTTAAACCTTCTTTTAAAGAAAAGCTAGAGAATATTCCTCATCTAAAAGCAAAAAGCAAGTATTAAGTCTCTTTCTCTAAAACTGCTCTTAATAATAATAGCTGTAGGGCCAGAGCAATGGTGCAAGTGGTAAGGCATCTGCCTTGCCTGCACTAGTGGTTCGATCTCCCAGAGTCCCATATGGTCCCCCAACCCAGGAGTGATTTCTGAGCACATAGCCAGGAGTAACCCCTGAGCATCACCATAATAATAATTCGATTTGTATGTAGCCCACAGGGTCAGGGCCTAACACCTTTCTACAGAGGGCCCACCAATGTACAAGAGATCAATGTGCATGCTGGGTAGGTGGAATTATTCCCTTATCTAGTACCATTTCAGGGAACATATTGCTCAGGAGCCCAAAAATCTTTCTAAGAAATTCTTTCCTTAAATAGTCTTTTACCAGAATCAGTGGAAATGAATGAACTGGAGTTTCCATGTTTACAATGTTGCTTGGATTTGTCTTTGGAATGTTCCTTTGACTTGTTGCTTGAACTTCTTTTCCCAGAAAAATGTTGTCCAGAATAACAAACCACTCTTCACTTCTGAGGACAGAGGAAAGGCATTTGACTCTTCTAGTGCTAATCATGTTCCTCTATCTTATCAGACTTTCAAGCTGAGAATTTCTAAAACTCAGGCAATTCATTGCCTGATTCCTTTTGAAACTAAGGGAGCATGATGTTTTACCCTTAGGCAGGCAGGGTCTGCAGTCAGCAGGAAGATACAGGAGACTGAACTTTGCCCACTTTGGCCAAGTTTTCCATTAGAAGATTTTAAGGTGGTGGGGCCAGAGTGGTGACACAAGCAGTAGGGCATTTGCCTTGCATGTGCTAACCTAGGATGAACCGTGGATTGTTCCCCTGTCATCCCATATGATCCCCCAAGCCAGGAGTGATTTCTGAGCGCATAGCCAGGAGTAACCCCTGAGCGTCACCAGGTGTGGCTCAAAAACGAAACAAAACAAAACCAAAAAAAAGATTTTTAAGGTGGTAGAATATCTAGGGGGGAAGATGAGGGGGTCGGGCAGGTAGGAAAGCACCCTCCTCCGTGGCAATGAATTCATGGGATGTAATAAAAGCGGTATTTAAAAAAGTCAAAAGATGGAATCTGAAGAAATATCAGCCCCTTTTAAAGTAAGACCTTTAGGTGGCACCTCAGCAGGCCCAAAGAAGACTGGACCCCCTACGAAGAGAAACTCCTGTAGGAACAAAAGCTGGAAAGGAATATCAAGGAAGACCATGAACCGCCCCAGCACCACTATAACTATTTGCCTGGGTACTCTTGCCTAGGTAGAAAGCCACAGTGGGGCAGGTTGGGAAAATACTATAAAAGCTAATTTAGAACAAAGGAGGCGAGCACACGTGCTGCCTGGGCACCTGGTGTCCAAGTATTTCCCTTCTTGAGAGGTGTATTTCCATGCTTTCATATATTCATGCTGGGATGTGTACTGGGGTGCTCTGCCTTTGGAAAAGCCAGTACTCTCCTGAGCACATCCATCTCATATCCTCTCCTTCCTCCTCCTCAGAATGAAACTTGATTTCACATCATTGTTCATCTCTTCCTGAAATTCTTTTCTCAGAGAAAAGTGACAGACTTGAAAGGCTCGAGTAAGGTCTAGGACAAACTTGCTTTCCTTGCTAGAGCAAGGCTCACAGTCCTAGATCTCCCCAATACTTTCTAGGGTGGCCAGAGGTAGAGACAAAGTGGCCTATTCTCTTCTCCAGGCTGCCCACTCTCTCCTTCCCACTTCAAATAAGTTCTCTGGGACCCCACACTTTAACTGGCATCCTTTTTTTTTTTTTTTTCAAATTTGAATCTCGAATTCCAATATCATTTTTGGCTCAATAGCTAATTTAGAAAATTTTCTGCTTCTTTTGAGTCTAAGAAGTTCACAGTAATTAAGTAGAGCACCTAGACCTTTGATGTTGTTGGTAAGAACAGCAGGATGCTTACCCAGACGATAAGTATGAGGACTGACTGTAGGACAACAGCAAGATGTTGGCCCATAACATAAGTCACAAGGTCTGACCACAGCAAGACCACCCAACCGGATTTCAGGATGAATGGAAAATCTTTAACTTAATGACATGCCAGCGCATACCTCTTCCTGCACCTATATCCTTTCCCAACAGATGCAAGTATACAATCCTACTGTAGGCAGTGGGTAGGTGCAACTCTGGCAGCTTTTAACAGACTGTCAGATCTCGCCCAGGAGCACTCCCCAATAAAGACCCAGTTGGTCAAATTTGTTTCTGCCTCTCCTCTCTCACCTCCTTTTAGCCATCACACATGCACACATGCACTTCCATATACACAGTTGACTGATAGATCAGTTTGCTCCAACTGCTATTCTAATCCCCATCAAGCATGGGAGAAAGGAAACTGAAGCAGGGGCAAGAAAGAGAAGGTAAGTTCCCAGGGCAAAATGATCCCCACCTGGAGCCGGAGAGATGGCACAGCAGTGACATGTTTGCCTGCGTGTGGCCAACCTGGGAGGGACCTGGTTTGATTCCTGACATCCCATATGGTTCCCCAGCCAGCCAGAGGCCATTACTGAATGCAGGTAACCCCTGAGCCGCACCACTGGGTGTGGCCTAAAGACCAATCAATCAATCAATCAAGTAAAAAAAATAGCCCCATCAGCCAGTGGAACTTACTCTATAACCAGCCTGCTTGACAAAGACAGGAGAGGAGAAAGCACTCTATTGCTATAAAGCCAGCAAGCTAAATGATGGCCAAGTTGTTGTAAATCTAACAAGAGTGATATGTTACTATTCCCAGTTCTCACTCTGAGGGAAGGTTTAAAAGAGGACAGCTAGGGAGAGGCTGCTGTAGTGGCTACTGCCAGAGAGATAATAAGGAAACTTTAAATCAATTACTGTAATTTCCAGTCTCTAGGAATCATTGCCTGTGAAGGCAGGTTTGGCTATAAAAGTCTCATAGATTGTTGCATTCACCTTTTCTCTAATCAATCAGCACTCTCCACATCCTTGTCTTTTTACATAACACAAAAACTAAAGTGTTCCACAGACAATGGATACACTTATTTTACCTATTTATTGTGCTTCATACATTGCCATTCTTAAATTCAATTTCTCTTTGAATTTCTCCTTATATATACTCAACAACACCACTTTTCAACTATGGAAACTATTCTTTCTGCTCTATTTGTCTATATTCATGACCCTTCAGCAATATCTACATATCCTAGTTTCTGGAGTACTGCCATTGATAAAGGGACTGAAAATGGAAAAATGTACTCATGACCTTACTAAAAGAAACCTTGCTATTCCTGATGAGGACTTATAGGTAATAGCCTATAAAATTTTTTAATAAACACATGGGTCTGGGGCCAGAGAAATAACATAGTAGTAGAGCATTTGCCTTGCATGTAGCCGATTCAGGATGGATGGTGGTTCAAATCCCGGCCTGCCAGGCGTGATTTCTGAGTGCAGAACCAGTAAACCCTGAGCACTGACACACACACACACACACAGACACACACACACACACACACACACACACGGGTTTAATAACACACTTCTGTTCATACCTTAAACTGTAATTCAGACATTTACAACCATGGACACTAACCAGTTGGCAACTTAAAATAAACTGAGCTCTTAAAACTACCCTGCCAATGCAGTTCTTCTATCCAAAATGAGTTCACCTCATGTGAGAAAAGTTATTGCAAGGGAAACCAGGTATTTAGCTATGTGGTGAAAGGAAAGAAAAGGAAAAAATATCACTCTGTGACTGGAAGGAAGAGGAGACCACTGTGCTGCTTTGATCTTCTTCACTCGCTCTTTTTGGCCCTCTCTTTCAGACCATCATGTTAGCTCTCAATAGGTTTCAATAAGCCACCTGAAATATACTCACTTCTTTGGAGCTCAGCACTGGGCTGATATTCCTATTCTTGTCTATGGCTCTTCACAGACAGACACCTGTTGTCTGTGGCCCAAACCCCTCCGCAGACCCCTTTCTCAGGATGGACTTTGTGCAACCATCATATTTTTTGCGGTAATGAAAACACTGCCTGGCAGCCAGGCACTTCTGAAAGAGCCTGGTCAGTTCCATCAGGAACTGCTCACTTTCTTAACATCCTCTCATTGTGGCGTCGCTGGCCCACTCAGTCAGCACAGGTCCCCTAAAGTTTGTTTTCATTTGAATGTTAACCTATTTAGAGCTCTGGTTTTCTCTGAGGAGTCCTGGGGATTCTCTGACATGAAATTTTCATGTCAATTTCTAACTAGTTAAGCCCTGACATGATCACAGTTGGTATTTAGCTTATTCCCTTGAGCAAGTGCCTTACACAAGGCCCTGTGGTGTCAACTTCAAGGTCAAGACTAAGAGTCAAGCACAGTACAACCCTTTCTCAGAATTGAACCTGTCCTCAGGATTCCCTTGAATCATGTGGGGAACCCTATGTTTATGTATAACTAACTTGATTGTTGGAGAGACCGATGTGGAGAAAGGCTAAAAGATATTTAGTTTTTCTTCTCTTTATGGGTCAAATGAATGTCACTTACAGTCATCATCAGAGTCAGCACCTTTGGCATAACCTATGAAAAATGGCAATGCCCAAGGATTCATGGGCACCAGAAGAACACATCTGCACTGATTTTTACCTGCTAGCTGTAGAGTCAATCATTCACTGTTTCTGAAAACACCAAGGTTTTAATCCAGAAGCTACTTCTGAGTTGTTCTCTAGTTTACTGTTCTCAAGAAACAGCTTTCTGCTTCATACTGCTCAATACCTATGAATCCATGCCAGAGAAGGGTTGTCAATTTCTCTTACTTTTCTTGGTTCTTTAGTTGTCTCCTTGTTTGTGTTTTGGCCCACACTTCCAGTGCTCAGGGCCCATGCCTAGTTTTGTGCTCAGAGATCACTTCTAGAGGAGCTCAGAGGATCATATGCAGTGCTGCAGATGGAACCTAGTTTGGACCAGTGCAAGGCGTCTTTCCTGCTATAATATCTCTCTGGCCCTTCTTCCTTTTGGGGGGTGGGGATGTGCGGGGTGGACGGTAGGAAATATCAGTGGTGCTCAGGGATTATTCTGGCTCTGCACTCAGGAATTACTCCTGGTGATGCTCAGGATATCATATGGGATGTTGGGAATCAAACCTAAGTACTCTCTCTCTCTGACCCCTCTGGCTCTTATTATTAAACAAACCAAGTTCCTATGGGTGTGGAGATGGTTAGAGGTCAATATACACAGGCTTGTCTATCTGGCATGTCCTCCACTAACTGGATTGAACTGAAGGGTCTTTGCATTCACAGGCATCAAGCTGACACCAGAGAGCAGACAGCGTCCAGAAACTAAACTATATTCATGTGCCCAGTGACCTTGTTTAGGAATCAGGTGGACAGGAAGGGGCCAGGTGCTGACTCCTGCTTCACTGAGTTTTAAGTTCTCTTCAAACTAGTGCACTGTCTTTTCTCTCAACCTACCTTTCATTCTGTCATTTTGGTTATGGGTAATATGTCTACAAGAAAGCCCATCTTGGTTGGGAGTAGCACAGGAAACATCTGTTGACAATAGGCATGAGCTTTGGGCCACCCCCATTTCCTTCTCCATGGAAGCTCCAAGAACATATATGCCTCTATTTTACCTCAGTCATTTAGTAAGATGATCTGAGAGAATGAGTTGACTAGGAAGACAAATACATCTTTTTTACTTTTGGAATTTGCAGAGAATAGATGAGGTGCAGGGCTGGAGAAATATATAGTACAGTGGGGAAGGCTCTTACCTTGCATGTGGCCAGTCCAGGTCCCACAGGGTCATCTGCTCCCATAATTAGGAGTGATTCATGACTTGCTGAATCAGAAGTAACCACTGAGCATTACGGTGTGTCAGGTGGGAAGGAAGGAAGGAAGGGAGAAAGGGAGGGTGGGAGAGAAGGAGGGAGAGAGGGAGGAATGAAAGAAGGGAGGAGGGAGGGAGGATAAAGGGAGGGAGGGAGGGAGAAAAAAAGGAGGGAAGGAAGGAAGTGAGGGAGGGAGGAGGAAGGGAGAGAGGGAGGAATAGAGGAGGGAGGGAGGGAGGGAGAGAGGGAACGAGGGAGAGTGGGAGGAAAAAGAAGACAATGTGAGTAGTTAGTGATCATTATAAAATTTTCAACTACATTTTTTTACTTTTGTGTTTGTTTGTTTGTTTGTTTTTTGGGCCAATCCCGCAGTGCTCAGGGGTTACTTCTGGCTCTGCACTCAGAAATCTCCTGGCAGGCTCAGGGGACCACATGGAATCTGGGGATAGAACCCAGGTCCGTCCCAGGCAAGCTGCATACAAGGCAAACACCCTACCGCTGTGCTATCATTCTGACCCTTGTTGGTGCATTTCTTGTTAAATAAGACTAGGGAGAGAAGTGCTAGAGAATACCTCTGGTAATGAGCACCAAGCTAGGAGTGCTGCTAAAATTAAAAATATTCATCAAGGGGCCGGAGAGATAGCACAGTGGTAGCATGTTTGCCTTGCAAGCGCTGACCCAGGACCAATGGTGGTTTGAATCCTGGCATCCCATATGGTCCCCTGTGCCTGCCAGGAGTGATTTCTGAGCAGAGAGCCAGGAGTAATCCCTGAGCATTGCCGGGTGTGGCCCCCCCAAAAAATATTCATCAAGGGCCACAGAAATAGTATTATGGTTAGACTACTTGCCTTGCATGAAACTGGCCTGGGTTTGATCCTCAGCATGCCATTGGTCCCTTAAACTTACTAAAAGTCTTGGAAAACTGGGGGCCCAGTTACTTCCTGGCCCCATATAATCATGTCGTCCCCTGGCAATGGGTCACACCTTTTCCCTTTTGTTTTCGGTGACAGAAACCAGTCATCAGGCCCTGCAGAACATGCCCAAGGTACTTTGGGATGTTGAGGCCCTGAAGCAGGAGGCATCTTTCCTGAAGGAACAGATGGTTCTAGTCAAGGAGGACATCAGGAAGTTTGATCAGAACATGTCACAATTGATGTAGGTGTGAACTGCAGCCTGTCTGCATGCTCAGCCAGGATGTGGGTTCTCATGCCCACCTTTACTCATCTGCATGCCCGCCTTGTCCAGCTCAGCCTTGCTGCTTGTTTGCTTGGCTTATGCAGCCCCCTTTGCCTCTCAAGTTGGTTGTGGGTGGGGTCCGAGGTTCCTCTCATCCCAGAGTGCACCAATGTGGTCCTTGTGTTTTGGAGTCTCAGAGAAGGCAGCAATAAGGCTCTCACTTCTCCCATAGGTATGGGTGGAAATCGACCAGGTCAAGTCCTGAATGCAGCTCGCAGCTGAGTCCCTGCAGGAAGGCAGGAAGTGAGGCACACTGAGTGTAGACATCGCGGAGACATTTAAGACACAGGTTGGCATCCGGTCTGGGCCTCGGTTGAGAATAGGCCTTTCTACGGGGAACTCAAGGCTTGAAGGTACACATGAACTGGGGAGGGAAGCACTTAGAACCACCAGAGCTTACGGTGGGCAGAAACTCTGGAGTCTCCTCAGTCTGTATTGTAGCCTCTGGAGAGCCCACAGTAAAAACAACAGAAAAGGGCCAAGGAGATAGCACAGTGGGTAAAGCCACTGGCCTGTTTATGGCTGACCCTAGATCAGTCCCTGGCACTGCAAAGAGTCCTCCAAGCCCAGCCAGGAATGATTCCGGAGCACAGAGCCAAGAGGAAGCCTTGAGTACCTAAACCAAAAACTAACCAAATAAAGAAGCAATTTTTTTGGGAGCAGCTCTTAGACCCTGTAGTGCTCAGAAAATACTACTGGTTTGGGGGCTGGAGTGGTGGCACAAGCAGTAGGACACCAGCCTTGCTCGCACTAACCTAGAACAGAGCCCGGTTCTATCCCCCAGCATCCCATATGGTCCCCCAAGTCAGGAGCGATTTCTGAGCACATAGCCAGGATAACAAAAACAAGTCAAAAACACTACAAAACAAAAGAAACTTGCTGTCAACTAAGGCCTGCAAAGTCTCAGAACCCACTGTGTTGGTGCCCGGGATCAAATAACACACAAGACCAGTGCTTAAGACCTGAAACTATCTCCACGGTCCTGAGATTGGCTCATATTGATTGAAGTGCAGAGGCCTCTTCAAATTGGGGCTATCTGTCCTGCTCTTTCCCTAGGACATAGCTGTGATCTCCACTAACCTCATCAGGATGCAGAACAGCCTGGCCATGCTCTTGGACATGCCTGACTACTCAGAGAAGTGTATGCACTTGGCGGTGCTGAAGAACAGGCTGGAGGCCTTCGCCAGCCCCGAGATCATTGCCACATTCTTGGGTCAGTCTGTGGGTGAGTTGGGGCCCCATCCAGTTCCGCTGACCCAGATCCCCATCATAAATCTGTAGATTGGACAATCGAGGCTGGATAAAGAGATGTTATCATTTGGGGCCTGTGGGGGGGTGGATCACACTGGCAGTACCTCTGATTTGGCCCCCTACCCCTACCTGTTTTCCATCCATGGGAGTGGTCCTATTATCCCAATAAATTCCTCGGGTCAGAGAGATTCCCTGCAGTTTTGGTTCTACAGCTCGCCTGCCAGTGCCCTTTTGCCTGTTTGCAGCTAACCTGTGGTGGAAGTTCCTTGAAACTGTTTCATCTCCCTAACCTGGTGAGGACTGTTTCCTGTGTCAGCACTGCTTCCAAGCCCGTGTTCCCCTAGTGCCCTAGGATTAGGGTATGAGGCTTCCTCTAATCAACGTATTATGATGGTTGGCCTGTATGTATTAAACCATTCTTTCAGTTTTAGAATAAAACATACTTGGTTGCATAGTACGAGCTTTTTGATGAAATGTTGGCTTGATGAATTGTTGAATTGGACGGCTAATTCATCCAATTGATGAACTGTATATTTGCTAGTATTTTGTTAAGGATCGTTGCACCTGTGTTTATCAAGAATATCATCCCAGGGCCCGGAGAGATAGCACAGCGGCGTTTGCCTTGCAAGCAGCCGATCCAGGACCAAAGGTGGTTGGTTCGAATCCCGGTGTCCCATATGGTCCCCCGTGCCTGCCAGGAGCTATTTCTGAGCAGACAGCCAGGAGTGACCCCTGAGCAACGCCGGGTGTGGCCCAAAAACCAAAAAAAAAAAAAAAATATATCATCCTGTATTTTTATTTTTTTGTTTCTGTTTGTTTTGTGGTGTCTGTCTGCTTTGGATATCAGGCTGATGGTAGCTTCACAGAAACTGGGAGTGTTTCTGGTTTTTCAATTTCTAGAAGACCATGAAAAATTTGGTAATAGGTATTTGTTGAAAGTTTGAAAGAATTTATAAGTGAATCCATTTGGGCCTAGGCTTTGGGTTTTTTTTTGTTTTTGTTTTTGTTTTTGTTTTTTTGTTTTGTATTTTTTGTTTTATTTTTTTTTTTGGGCTACACCCGGTGATGCTCAGGAGTTACTCCTAACTATGTGCTCACTCAGAAATCGCTCCTGGCTTCGGAGACCATATGAGACACCGGAAAATCAAACTGCGATCTGTCCTAGGTTGGCGTGTGCAAGGCAAATGGCTATTGGTTGCACCACTGCTCGGGCTCCATTTTTTTAAGCTTGTTTAATTTTAATTTTGAAAAGAACCAACTCTTACTTTCATTGATCTTTATTTTTTTTCTTAGTCAGAGTCCCTTCAGGAGAGAATCCCATATAGACTCTAAAGCAACACTTATTTCAGTATGGGGATCCCTTAGCTGTCTGCCAAGATTGGCTGGGTTATACAGTATACTGCTTTGGTTCCTTTTTTTCTTTTTTGAAAAACTCTCCTCTCTTCACCCAAAAGTACTATTTTTTTACAGTAAAGTTATATTATATTTTTTTTTCTGAATAATAGTTCTTGAGCTTAAAGAAGGGCATAGGTGTAACTAGGAATATAACAAGAAAAGTGAAAACCTAATTTCTTTTTTTTCCAGTCTTGTCCTGTTTCTTTTTTTCTTTATGCACATACATATAAAACCCTTCACTAGTGCAACATTCCCATCACCAATATCCCAAGTGTCCCTCCTCCCCAACCCACACCGGCCTGTACTCTAGACAGGCTTTTAGCTTCCCTCATTCAGTCACATTTTGTTATGATGGTTTTCAGTGTAATTATTTCTGTGACTGTACCCAACAATCTCTGTGGTGTGCTTCATGTCAGGATCTGGACCCTCCAGTCTTCCTCTATTTTGTCTCTGAGAATAATTACACAAATGTTTTTCACATTTCTCAAAATCCATAGATGAGTGAGACCATTCTGTGTTTAGATCTCTCTCTCTGACTTATTTCACTCAGCATAATAGAGTCCATATACATCCATGTATAGGAAAATTTCATGACTTCATCTCTTCTGAAAGCTGCAGAATATTCTATTGTATATATGTTTTGTTTTTGTTTTTGTTTTTGGGCCACACCCGGCAGTGCTCAGGGGTTACTCCTGGCTGTCTGCTCAGAAATAGCTCCTGGCAGGCACGGGGGTGGGGTGGGGCCATATGGGACAGTGGGATTCGAACCAACCACCTTTGGTTCTGGATCGGCTGCTTGCAAGGCAAATGCCGCTGTGCTATCTCTCCGGGCCCTCTATTGTATATATGTACCATAGTTTCTTTAGCCATTCATCTATTGAGGGGCATCTAGGCTGTTTCCAGAATCTGTCTATTGTAAACAATGCTGCAATGAATATAGGTGTGAGGAAGGGATTTTTGTATTGTATTTTTGGGTTCCTAGGATATATCCCTAGGAGTGATATAGCTGGATCGTATGGGAAATCAATTTCCAGTTTTTGGAGGAATCTCCATATCACTTTCCATAAAACTTGGACTAGATGGCATTCCCACCAGCTGTGAATAAGAGTTCCTTTCTCTCCACATCCCCGCAGCACTGCTTGTTCTCATTCTTTGTGATGTGTGCCAATCTCTATGGCGTGAGATAGTACCTCATAGTTGTTTTGATTTGTATCTCCCTGATGATTAGTAACGTGGAGTATTTTTTCATGTGCCTTTTAGCCATTTGCATTTCTGTTTTTTCAAAGTGTCTGTTCATTTCTTTCCCCCATTTTTTGATGGGGTTAGATGATTTTTTTCTTGTAATGTTGTGTCAGTGCCTTGTATAATTTGGATATTAACATAGTGTCCATCTTTGTCCCTTACAACTTTTCTGAGTCTAAAGTTTGTATTGTCAGATATTAATATGGCCTACCCAGCTTTTCTTTTTCTTTCTTTTTTTTTTTTTTGGTTTTTGGGTAACACCCGACAACGCTAAGGGGTACTCCTGGCTCTATGCTCAGAAATCACCCCTGGCAGGCAGAGGGGAGCATATAGGATGCCAGGATTCGAAGCACCGACCTTCTGTATGAAAGGTAAATGCCTTACCTCTATGCTATCACTCTGGCCCCCTTTTTTTCTTCACCCCAGCTTTTTTTTGTGGTTTTTTTTGGGGGTCACACCTGGCAGTGCTCAGGGGTTTTTTCTGGCTCCAGGCTCAGAAATTGCTCCTGGCAGGCACGGGGGACCATATGGGATGCCGGGATTCGAACCGATGACCTTCTGCATGAAAGGTAAATGCCTTACCTCCATGCTATCTCTCCGGCCCCCACCCCAGCTTTTTTAAGGGTGTTGTTTGCTTGGATGATTTTCCTACAGCCATTGATTTTGAGTCTATGTTTGTTCTAACTATTCAGTGTGTTTCTTGTAGGCAGCAGAAGGTTGGATTCATCTTTTTGATCCATTTAGCCACTTTGTGTCTCTTAATTGGTCCATTTAATCCATTGACATTGAGAGAGATGATTATCATGTGAGTTACTGCCATATTTATTTATTTATTTATTTATTTATTTATTTATTTATTTATTTATTTATTTTTGGTTTTTCGGGCCACATCTATTTGATGCTCAGGGGTTACTCCTGGCTAAGCGCTCAGATATTGCCCCTGGCTTGGGGGACCATATGGGATGCTGGGGGATGGAACCGCGGTCCTTCCTTGGCTAGCACTTGCAAGGCAGACACCTTACCTCTAGCCACACCTCGCCGGCCCCTAATGCCATATTTACTTATAAAATTGGTGTGTCTGTTGGTTTATCTTGTCTTAAAGTGGGCCTTTCAGTTTTTCCTTTAAGGCTGGTTTTCTGTCTGTAAAATTTCTGAGCTGTTGTTTATCCATGAAGCTATGTATCCTTCCTTCAAACCTGAACGTAAGTCAGGCTGGACACATTATTCTAGGTATAGCCTCCATTTCATTCAGTCTTGTCACAATATCCCTGTCTTCTAGCCTTGAGAATTTCTGTGACATGTCTGTTGTAAGTCTTAAGGATGCTCCTTTGAATGTAATTTCCCTTTTGGATCTTGCTGCTTTCAGTATCCTATCCCTATCTGTGGGATTTGTCATGGTGACTAGGATGTGTCTTGGGGTGTTTTTCTTTGGGTCTCTTTGAGCTGGTACTCTTCGGGCATGCAAGATTTGGTTGCATACAGTCATTATTTCTGGGAGTTTCTCTGTAATGATGTCCTTGATTGTTGATTCTTCCTAGGGATTCTCCTCCTGTGTGTCTGGGACTCCAATGATTCTTATGTTATTTCTGTTGAATTTATTGAACATTTCTGATGCCATCTGTTCAAAATTTTTGAGTATTTTCCCCATTGTTTGTTCATTTGCTTTGAGATTTTTTTCCAATCTCTTCTGTTGTATGGAGTTATTATGCCTCTCATCTTCCAGCTGACTAATTCTGTCTTCAGCTGCTGTTACTCTACAGGAGAGGCTTTCCAAAGAGTTTTGCATTAACTCTACAGCATTTTTCAGTTCCATTATTTCAGGTTGGAGTTTTCTGATTTCCATATTTGTGGTCTGTTCAGATCGATCTATGCTCCCTTTGAGTTCCATGAACATCTTCCATATCTCCACTCTAAACTCCCTTTCCGAGAGGTCAACCGGATGGTTGGCATTTTTTAGCTCATCAGAACTGCCATCCTCATACTCTGTGCATGCAGTTGTCCTTCGTAGTTTCCTCATTGTCACCCTTTAACTGTGATTCTGTGTATTGTAATGGGATTCATATTATATAAGAAGTGTGTGGCCGCAGAGCGAAGCGCACTTTTATTTATTTTTTTTTCCCTTTGTGTTTCTCTTGGATGGACCCAGGGATCACAAAGCAGCTTCAGGTGTGGCCCTCAAAAAAAGTCTTCTGGGCCCGGAGAGATAGCACAGCGGTGTTTGCCTTGCAAGCAGCCGATCTAGGACCTAAGGTAGTTGGTTCGAATCCTGGTGTTCCAAATGGTCCCCCGTGCCTGCCAGGAGCTATTTCTGAGCATTCAGCCAGGAGCAACCCTTGAGCACCGCTGGGTGTGGCCCAAAAACCGAAAAAAAAAAATCTTCTGTAGCCAAGGCAGGTAGGAGTCAAAGAGCTATGGACTGATTCACTCCTACCTTCAGTCAGAATCTGGAAAGGTCAGCTGCCTGTGTTCCTCTTGGATCTCATTGATCTTTTGAATTATGTCTTATGTATTTTCCAGTTTAGTAATTTCTGCTCTAAAAGTTTTATTTCCTTCCTCCTGCCTCTTTTGGCTCCCTTGTTGGTCATTTTCCAATTTCCTAAACTGTACCATTAAGTTATTTATGTAGCCCCTTTTTCTCTCCTGATGAATACCTGCAAAGTTATAAGTTTTCCTCTTACCGTGCTTGCTTCAGCAGAACATATACTAAAATTGGAATGATACAGAGAATATTAGCATGGACCCTGCACAAGGATGACACAGAAATTCGTGAAGCATTCCATATTTTAAAAAAATTTTCCTCTTACCACCTCTTTTGCTGTGTCCTACAAATCCTGATAATTCATATCTTCATTCTCATGTTTCCAGGAAGTACCAACAAATGTTGGGCTAAGCAACCCCCAAGTACAAGGGGGCTGTGTCAGGGTTATTCACATTTAAGCATTTAATGAGAGTCTGGAGCAAGAGACACACAGAGAGCCAGAGAAAGCAAAAAAGACACCACACAAATCTGGGACACAAGAGCAACAGCAACAGAAGAGCACAGTTAAGCACAAAGTCAGGCAAACAGGAAGCCTGCTGGGTCTCTCTGGACTTGATTCACTATGGCATCAGGCTGGCAGGTGGACAGGCCTGCCAGGCCTTTTGGGCACCCAATCCAGCAGGCTCCCCCAGATCAGCAGGCAGGCTCTATTCAGAACTCTTCTCCTGGGACTTCTATAGGCTTGGTCCAACTGCCCCAAGCAGGCAGTTCACAGTTAACTAACAGACTTCAGTTAAAGGAGGAAGAGAGGCTATGGCAGAGGTCATGGGACTAAAATCTTACACTGAGATTCTCACCACCTTTGGAGAAGCCTCCACTTGCCCTTGAGCAGTTTACCCTTTCCCTTACTTACTTTCTCCCTTCCCTTCCTCAGGACTTCGAAATAAAACCTGTTATTTATAACAGTACAAGATAGAAAGCTTTTTAAAAAAAGAACCCTGTTATAGTTAATGAACAGTCTGCTGCACCCAATACCCACAATCACCACTTCATCTATGGCCCTGCTTCACCACTTCTATAGCTCTCTGCAAACACCAATCTGACCAGACCCAGGTATGCCAGTATTTAGACTTGATATCACTAGGACTTTTTGGGGGGTTAAGTGTGGGTACCACCCTCAGGCAGCCAAAACCACACCCACAAATGCAGTCAATGCAGTCACCATGTCTCTATTCAGCCAGCTACACAGATTCACTCTGTTCTCTAAAGAGATGTATACCAAACCATGAAAATGATAAGTACCCCAGCCATGCAGCTGAGAGCTGGCAATCTCAGGAGAAACGGGCAGGCCAAGGTCCCACTCCACCAAAGCCACATCTGCTACACCTACCACCCAAAATCACCACTTTGCCAATGGTTCTGCTTCATCACTCCTCTAATGGTCCTCTAGAGACACCAATTTGACTGCAACTCTAGGTATGCCAGTATTTGGAAGGATAGCACCAGGACTCTTTTTGTTTTTGGGGGGAGCATACCCATTTGACTCTCAGGGGATACTCCTGGCTAGGCGCTCAGAAATCCCCCGTGGCTTGGGGGAACCATATGGGATGCTGGGGGATTGAACCACGGTCCATTCTAGGCTAGCGCTTGCAAGGCAGATGCCTTACGTCTAGTGCCACCTCTCCCGCCCCATCACCAGGACTTTTTTGAGCGAGTGTAGTACCCTCTCCCTCATGCTAAATCCACCCCCATCTTCTCATACTTCTAGAAAACCTGGTAGTCCAAAGCACACCCCATAATAGCTGCAGTATCAGAATTAGTGCGTAGAATTCTGGATGACATGACCACAAATGCTGCCACACAACAACTCTAATTTTTTATATGACTGTCAACCCCAAAGGAACACATAAAATTGGACACCAATGTGGATGTTTCTGAAGCCACTTAATGTTCAGAAAGAGAAGAAACAGAATGATTAATTAGCAACAGGAGATTATTAAAACTGGGCCGATCCTGCATCCCCCACACCTGTGTTTTCCGGCCTTTCTACACCTGCACTTGTCCACACACCTCTCTTCACACCTGCTCTCACACCTAGCCTCACACCGGTCTAAAACACCTGTCTCACACATGTCCATTCTAAAATCAAGGTTCAGCCCTGTTTTCCTAACCTCGCCACACCTGCAGATAGTGGTGGACGCATGCAGCTATCAGGGTCTCTCAGTCTTTGAAGCCCAAGATGAAGTTTGTTTTCTCTGGTCCAAACACTGCCCACTTCTGGCCTACGAGGACCAGGCCAGCCAGCCCCAGGGAACACATCTGTGCTGCCCCCATTTCTGAGCTCCAGCCCATCTGATTTGTAGAGTCCTCAGTCTCCCCTTCTAACACACATAAGGCCTACCTGCCAGGGACCCCAGCTCCTTCCTCCCACACACTGAGCCTCAGTTAGGATCCTGGCCTGGGCAGCTCTAGCAGAATCCATGAGGGAAGGAGAATGGGTGTGAAGAAACTCAGGAGCCTGTGGATGCACAACCTTGCATGTGCTTTGCATCTTGAGAAATGACCATCCTGGGGCCTGAATAACTGGCTGATAACAGTTGATAAACTGGCTCTCTGGGGAGCACAGAGTCCTGGGTGTGACAGTTGCCAGCATCTATCCTGGGTCTCCACAATTGCTTAGGGGTTCTGGGATCAACCATGCGACATTAGAGTGTGGTATTGGCCTCACAGGATGGTGTAAAGTGCTACCCTGCTGTGGAGACACTGCCCAAGCACACACACACACACACACACACACATAGAGCCTCAGACTTTTCTGTTTTTCTTCTTGGTTTTGGGGTGGCACCTAGCTTTGTTCAGGGCTTACTCTTGGCTCAGTGCTCGGGATCACACCTGGTGGGGCTTTTGGGGACCATAAGGGATGATGGGAACTAAACTGTCAGCCACATGCAAAGCAAGCGCCCTCTCCACTGTACTATTGCTATTGTCAGGCTCCAGATTTTGCAAAAAGAAATTCCCCAGAGTAGTTGGCCACAGGGTGGAAATGTGCCAAAGGCAGCTATCTGGTCCTGGAAAGCGAGATCTCCCTGTGTTAGCAAAGTGCTCAAGTCAGCCTGGGTCAAAGTCCAGCGTGATCCTCCCTGCCCTCACCTCTTCAGGGTGGTTGCACCCATCCCTACTCCACCTTGGCAACCCTGGTCTGTGCAGCTGAGCTGAAGGTCACCTCCAAAATGCTGGGATGGGATGGGTCTGAGAGTGGAAAGACATTTGCCTGGCACCCGGCAGACCCAGGTTCAATCTCCAACATCTCATGTTTCCTGAGCACTCCAAGTGTGGCCACCAAACCCAAAACAAATGAGCAATAAACAGCTGGGACTGTTGCCCCTCAGACAACTTTGACTCCCTCCAGGGGACTAAACCCTCGCCTGGGAGGGGATTCTCACTCCCACACAGGCCCAGAGGGAAGCAAGGATATGGAAGGCCTCTGGGCACAGGTGCAGAACTCAGTGCTCAGTGCTCAGCGTGCTGGTCTGGTCTGTACTCACGTCCCACCGAGCACCTGCACCGACGACACCTTCTCCGGGAAGCCATGGGCGTGGAGACTGGACACATCGTCGCTCAGCACCTCCATCTTCTTCCCCATGAAGTTGGGGTTTTCATAGAGGATGATCTTGTGCTCTTGGTTATCCTGCTGATACGAGATAGAGGTGGGTGTGGGCGGAAGGCAAAAGCAAGGTTGGCTGGTTCCTTAGCTTTTGCATCCGAATACTCCCTCTAATGCTTAGCACCTGTTGGAGTCTTTCTTTTGGGGGGGGCGGGACAGCACGCAGGGGTGCCCAGCGCTCACTCCTGGTGCTGTGCTCAGGGATCATTCCTGGTGTGGCTCAGGGGACCACATGTGTTGCTGAGGTTGAACCCAGGTCGGTCTCATGCCAGGCAAGCAAGCAGACTGCCTTCTGGACTAACACTCTGACCCAAACACACGCTAGATATTTCCAAGGACCAAAAGCAATGCTTTGAGGGGTGCATTTGATTCAGTGATGTCATCTTGCTTTTCATGGCCTCAGTTTCCCTCTCCCCTTTTTTTGGGCAACACTCAGTGGCGCTCAGGGGTTACTCCTGGCTCTTCGCTCAGAAATCCCTCCTGGCAGGCACAGGGGACCATATGGGATGCCAGCCATCAAACCAGGGCCCATACCAGGTCAGCCGTGTGCAAGGCAAACATCCTACTTCTGTGCTATCACTCCGGCCCCCCTCTCCCTTTTTAAAAATAAACAGTAGTTGGATAGAATAGTACAACAGGTCCACATATAGTACAAAATAGTACAGCAAAAATAGTAAAAAATAAATAAATAGGATAACAGGTGGCCTTACACATGTTTGCCACAAGTTTGATCTCTGGCATCCCATATAGTCCCCAGAGCACTTCCAGCAGTGGTTCTGAGCACAGAGCTAGGAGTAAGATCTGAGCACTGGGGGTGGTAAAATCAAAATAATAATTATTACAAAGTAAGTAGCAGTCATGATCGACACATGTACATATATATGTGAGTGCTTCTGATCAGTGCTTGCAGGATTTTGACTTTCTTTCATCTCCCATCTTTTACTGTCCTGTTCGTGAGCCAGTTTTCTGAGTCATCTCCTCCCCATCTCCCTGAATACTGTAAGCATTTTGGCACTGTGCTTTCGAGCAACTCACACCTTGTCTCTGAGCCTCGGTTTCTCTGTCTGTGACCCGGGCACCTTTTTGGGCACAGACTAGTTCCGGATCACGGGTGTTACGTTTGTAAAGATGCTGATGACCAGGCGAGGTGGGGTTTAGAACCACCGTTAGTCCTGCCTTGGGTGGCAGGTCTGTGATGGTGGGCGCCCAAGGACCCTCTGCTGTGTGGGTGCCAAGCTCCACCTCAGCCTCACCAGGCAGCAAGCAGGATGCCAAGACTTTCCAACCACTCAGGAGGCGGCAGAAAAGCACATGGCAAGCCCCAGACTGGAAGGAGATCCGAGGAACGTCTGCTCCAGGCATGGGGAGCTCCTGAGGGCCAGGCCCTGTCCAAGGCACTGAGGGAGCTGGTGGGGAGATCTGGGCTGGGCCCCAGTCAAAGCGGGCCAGAGGAGGCAGCACTGCCTCACTGACACTCTTTCACCTGAAGCCTGGAGCCTCAAATAGGCAGCCTTGGGGGGCTCAAAGGCTTTTGTCTCAACAAAGAAGACAAGTTTTGTTGTTTTGGCCACACCAGGCAGCATAATCAGAGGTTACTCCTGGTTCTGCAATCAGAAATTGCTCCTGGTAGGCAGGGGTGGGCCAAGAAACGAACTCGGATCTATCCTGGGTCAGCTGTATGTAAGGCAAATGCCCTACCACTGTGTTATCTATCACTCCAGCTCAGAAGACAAGTTTTTAACCTGAAGATTGGGTGGTGCTGGGAGGGGCAGGGTACTGGACATGCTTTTCCTGAGAGAATGAAGTGGGTGTTAATAACAAAAAAAAAAAAGATGATCTAGAAGGATTTCTGTGTGTCTGTGTCTGATGGCACAGGGAAAAAAGGGTGGAACCCACACCTGGTTGTGCTCAGGGCTCATTCCTGGCTGTGCTCAGGGGAGCGTATGGAGTGCCGGGGAGCAAACACAGCCAAGAAAGCGCCCTCTCCGCCGTGAGATCTCCAGCCCCTCCTCGTCCATTCAACGCTCTGCAGGGCTCTCTGTGAGGGCCAAACTCAAGAATAAATCTTCTGGGTCTTTCAGCAATATCTGGATCCTACATGCCTCAAAGGTGAGATGGGAAAAGTAGCCCTGGCATGTGGGAATCCCTTCCCCCAACTTCTTATTTCTCCCACCTGAATGATCAGAACTGCCCACACCTGGAATGGGCGGGAAGAGGAGTCTGCATGGGGGAGAAAGAAGGGGACAAGGAGAGTTGGAGAGAGAAGTGTATGAGAGGCATCATCATAAGAGATTCAGCATCAGATTCAGCATTAGCAATTGAGCATCACCAAAGGGAGTTAGTCAGCCTGGAAGCCAGTTAGGAAGCCTGGAAATGGCAGCTGAAAGGGAGACAGAGGCTGAGAGAGCCAGAGGCAGGAGAGAAGTAGCTGCTCGGAAAAGGCTTAGTTACTAAGCCTTAGTATAAGAGGCCATGTGAGGAGGTGTGCATGGCGGTAGGGACTGAAATAAAGCTGATGACCCCTGGAACTTCATCTGACTGCTTTGTGAATCTCTCTGCCCTCACCCTGCAACATTCAGACCTGCCAGACCATAGGGGCTGCAGGAGCTGGGTCGAGCCCAGAAAAGCCTCACCATCTCCCCCACTCCAACTCTAGGACTCATTCATTTAAATTAAGACAACATATAGGTGTCTTCCTGAATGAGTCTGAATAAACCAAGGTGAGACTTGTTCTTCTTGGTATCGCAAATGGGTGAGTTGCAAGTTTAGTTCAGTGGGCAGTGGTTTTTGGTGGTGTGTTGTTGTGCCGAGGACTTACACTGAGCCCTCACACATCCAAGGAAGTACTGCACCTCTCTGCCCCACACAGGCATTTTGCTAGGGGGCATTTTGATAGATGGGAATCGACTGAAGCACTTAATTTGGTGCTACATTTTCTTAAGCCTTAATGTCTCAAAAAGGAAATTCTTTTTTTAAAATTTGGTTTATGAGCCACATCTGAAGATGCAGAGGGCTTATTCTTGGATCCCTTATGATCTCAGGGATCATACCTGCCAGGGTTCTTGGGGTCATAAAGGGTGCTGGGGATGAAACTTAGGCAGTCACCTATAGGCAAGCACCTTACCCTCTGCACTATCACTCCAGCCCCTTTGTTTATTTTTCAAAAAGGTTTATGTGTTTATGGTTTCTCTGCAGTAGACTTGACATGAGATGAGAGGGGGCAGTGATATTTAAAGATGAAGGGGACAGGGAGTTTAGTGATCTTTCCAGTGGCAGATCAGGTTCAAACCCCAGAAACCCCTATGGTCTGTTGAGCTTTTCAGGAGTAATCTTTCAGCAAAGAGTGCTAGAAGTAAGCCATGAGCCCTCCACCAAAGTTGGGCAAATTTCTAGTGGCTGGGCAAACAGTTTATAGGGCTCAATTCCTTGAGGGGGAATTGCTTGGCTGGTTTTTATGTCACACCCATCTGTGTGTGCTCATGCCTTACCGCTGGCCCTGGGATCACTCCTGATGGGCTTAGGGAACCTTATGGGAAGGTGGCGGTCAGCTATTTGCAAAGCAAATGCCCTCCCTGCTTTACTCTTGCTCTGGCCCTGATCCCATGCATTGCATGTTCCCACAGCACCACTGGGAGTGACCTCTGAGTCCTAAGCCCCATACGATGAGTAACTTCCAATACAGCATTCCCCCACCCAATGAAAACAAAACGTGAACGTTATGTCCAGGGATATTCTAGGTCCAGCAGAAAGGAATGGGTTTCTGCTTTCCATGTTAAAGTCTTTGGCAATGTGTGCCCTCTGAGCTTTGTTGGCTGTGGCCCTACTGGCCCCCAGTACTATATTGGAACTCAGGAACAGAGTTGTAAGTTCCATACAATCAGGAGTGGGAGCAATGCCTGAGAGCATTGCTTCAGGAGTCTCTATTAAAAATAAACAGCTCAGGCCTGGGGCCGGAGAGAGCATGGAAGTAAGGCGTTTGCTTTTCATGCAGAAGGTCAGTAGTTCTAATCCCGGCATCCCACATGGTCCCCTGAGCCTGCCAGGGACGATTTCTGAGCATAGAGCCAGGAGTAACCCCTGAGCGCTGTCGGGTGTGACCAAAAAACAAGTAAATAAATAAACAGCTCAGGCCAGAGAGATAGCATGGAAGTAAGGCATTTGCCCTGCATGCAGAAGGACAGTGGTTTGAATCCCAGCATCCCATATGGTCCCCCGAATCTGCAAGGAGCAATTTCTGAGCAGAAAGCCCGGAGTAACCCCTGAGCGCTGCCTGGTATGACCCAAAAGCCAAAAATAAATTAATAAATAAATAAACAGCTCAGCAAGATGAGACTGTTTGGCATGCAGGTGGGGTGTTCTATCCCTGTACCCCCACTTATAAGTCCACATCCCAAAAATAAATAATGAAGTGCCAGTTTCTAGCTGGTGCTTACCTTGGAATATTTGATTTTGTGAAAGCAAAAAAGCTTGCTTAGTGTGGAAAATGGTAGAAAGCCCGTGTTCTTCCTTGGACATGTCTCTGACTTGTCTGTCCCTACTTTCTTCCACACCAGAGAAAGTGGAACTAACTTCCACTTAGTTGAGCATGTACTTCCTAAAGGAAATAAGTAAATAATAGAGCAAAAAGAAAATGAAAGGTGGGGGTAACGATGCATAGGGCACCAGCAGGAAGACACTGCCTTGCATGCAGTCCATCTGGATTTGATCCGCAGCATCCTGTGCGATTCCTCAAGCATCATCACAAGTCAGAAGTGTTTCCTGAGCCCAGAGCCAAGAATAAGCCATGAACACAGCCAGGTGTGGTCCTTGAAAAAATATATTAATTGTTTCAGCGAAGACACCAAGAACAAAATGAAACATTGCTGCAATTTGGGGTGAGAGATAGTACAGGAGTAAGATTCTTGCCTTGTATGTGGTGACTCCAGGTCAATTCTAGCCCCACATGTGATCCTCCCTGAGCACCAGCAGGAATGATCCCTGAGTGCAGAGCCAGGAGTAAGCCCTGAGCACTTCCCCCCAAAATGACAAAACAAGGAGTAGCTGCAAATTAGGGGGCCTAGTTTGCTCTGCAGACAAGAAGCAAATGGTGGACAATTGTATGGAAGTTGCCTGGGTGACCTCTCTTCACTCCCACTGACATGACAGGATGGACACTGGTTTCCTCACATTCCATGCTGAAACATCGACCCTCTGAGACTCAGCTTCAACCACTTGCCAGTACTCCTGTTAAAGACCCAGGCTATAGATTTGCATGGCCCCAGGCCTGTGGGATGGGGACCCCTCAGTTATTACTGTAGTAAGCAATGGGACTGGGTGGATGAGTGCAGGGACCAGGGATCACACTAGCAAGGACTTAGTTCTTAAAGCCCCTCTCTCGGGCGGGGAGCACAGGGCTAAAAACTTCTCTAGTGGCTCCTCCAAGCCCCCCCAGACTCAAAGTAGGAGCATAGAAATGTGAGAATGGTGAGGAGGATTTGGAAAAGCTGAGACACGCATTGCACATCCTGGAGTAAGTCAGGGAGTCCAGAATGATATCTCAGTAGGCTGGAGCTTGTGCTTTGCACATAGAAGTTGTGGGTTCAATCTCTAGTCCCCCAAGTCCCTATGCATAAACGGGGAGCCAGGAGGTCATCGATTCAGCCAGTGCAGGAGTACAGTGGGTCATAAGCCTGAAAAAATAACAGTAAGTGGCTGGAGAGGTTGTACAATGGAGAGGGCACTTCCCTTGCAAGCAGCTGACATGGCAGCCCAGATGGTCCCCTGAGCCGACTGGGAGTGATCCTTGAGCACAAAGCCAGGAGTAGGTAAGCCTTGGGCACAACAAACAAACAGAACAACAAACAGAAGAAAAAAAGTGAAAAACTCATTTCTCCCCTTCCCCCCTCAATAAAAGCAGGCAAGTTGCAAGTCACTCTCTTTATTCACTCTCTGGGCATTTTGGGGGCAGGATCTTGGGCAACAGTGCTCCCAGGGAGAGGGAAATGGGGGCACTAGTTGGAGGGGTGGAAGGTGCCTCGTGGGTTCCATTGCATGTCCCGGATGCGGCGCACTGACTGCACCTGGGGGTGAGGAGCCCCAAAGTCAGTGCTGTCCTTGTAGTCCCCCTTCTCCAACAGGAACTGCTGCCCTCGGTAGCCGGGGTACTGGTAACCGACCCACCTGCAGGGCCAGAGATGGAGTGTGGGGAGACACAGGAGAAATGGCTAGAAACAGGGGGCTGGCCATGCCACACTTCCAGGATGATAAGCCAGAGCTCTATCCCCTTACCACCTCTGCTTAGGACCTTAAAAAAAGGGGCTAGGCCCGAGAAGGGGCGATCATTTGATCACTCAAATTAGCACTAAAATTGGCTTTTGTCCTCTCCTACCCCAATGCTCATTCTAGCTGCAAGACTTCTCAGAGGCTCAGGAGCTCTGGGCCAATCCTGCATCCCCCACACCTGTGTTTTCCCGCCTTTCTACACCTGCCCCTGTCCACACACCTGTTCTCACACCTGTCCTCACGCATGTCCATGCTAAAAACAAGGTTCAGCCCTGTTTTCCTAACCTCACCACAACTGCAGGTAGTGGTGGACGCATGCAGCTATTGGGGTCTCTCTCTCTCAGTCTTTGGAGCCCAAGATAAAGTCTGTTTTCTCTGCTCCAAACACCGCCCAGTTCTGGCCAACGAGGACCAGGCTGGCCAGCCCCAGGGGACACCTCTGTGCTGCCCCCATTTCTGAGCTCCAGCCAATCTCGATTTGTAGAGTCCTCAGACTCCCCTTCTCCTAGCACACATATGGCCTACCTGCCAGGGACCCCAGCTCCTCCCTCCCACACACTGAGCCTCAGTTAGGATCCTGATCTGGGCAGCTCTAGTCGAACCCATGAGGGAAGGAGAATGGGCGTGAAGAAACTCAGGGGCCTGTGGATGCACAACCTTGCATGTGCTTTGCAGCTTGAGAAATGACCCTCCCTGGGGCCAGAATAACTGGCTGATAACAGTTGATAAACTGGTTCTCTGGGTAGCACAGAGTCCTGGGTATGACAGTTGCCAGCATCTATCCTGGGTCTCCACATTGCTCAGGGGTTCCGGGACCAACCATGGTACGTTAGAGTGTTGTATTGGCCTCACAGGATGGTGTAAAGTGCTACCCTGCTGTGGAGACACTACCCAAGTGCACAACACACACACACACACACACACACACACACACACACACACACACACAGTCTTAGACTTTTCTGTTTTTCTTCTTGGTTTTGGGGTGGCACCTAGCTTTGCCCAGGGCTTCCTCTTGGCTCATTGCTCAGGGAATCACACCTGATGGGGTTTGGGGGACCGTAAGGGATGCCAGGAACTAAACTGTCAGCCACGTGCAAAGCAAGCGCCTTCCCCACTGTCCTATTGCTTTTGTCAGGCTCCAGATTTTGCAAAAAGAAATTCCCCAGAGTGGATGGCCACAGGGAGGGAATGTGCCAAAGGCAGCTAATTGGTCCTGGGAAGCAAGGTCTCCCTGTGTTAGCAAAGTACTCGAGTCAAGGTGGGGGTCAAAGGCCAACGTGATCCTCCCTGCCCTCAGCCTCGTCAGGGTGGTTGCACCCATCCCACTCCTTCTTGGCAACCCTGGTCTGTGCAGCCGAACTGAAGGTCAAGCTCTCTCACATCCAAACTGCTGGGATGGGATGGGTCTGACAGTGGAAAGACATTTGCCTTATACCCGGCAGACCCAAGTTCTATCTCTGACATCTCATATGTTTCCCAGAGCACTGCCAGGTGTGGCCACCAAACCCAAAACAAATAAACAATAAGCAGCTGGGACTGTTGCCCCTCAGACAACTTTGACTCCCTCCAGGGCACTAAACCCTCGCCTGGAAGGTGATCCTCACGCTCACCCAGGCCCAAAGAGAAGCAAGGATCTGGAAGGCCTCTGGGCACAGGTGCAGAACTCAGGGCTCAGTGCTCAGTATGCTGTCTGGGCTGTACTCACGTCCCACCAAGCACCCGCACTGATGACACCTTCTCCTGGAAGCCGTGGGCGTGGAGACTGGGCACATCGTCACCCAGCACCTCCATCTTCTTCCCCGTGAAGTTGGGGTTCTCATAGAGGATGATCTTGTGCTCTTGGCTATCCTGCTGGCACGGAATGGGTGTGGGCAGAGGACGAAGGGCAGGGTTGGCTGGTTCCTTAGCTCCTGAATCTGAACCCTCCCTCTAATGCTTAGCACCTGTTGGTTCTTTCCCTTTGGGGGAGGGGCAACACCCAACAGTGCCCAGCGCTCACTCCTGGTGCTGTGCTCAGGAATCCAGGTCGGTCTCATGCCAGGCAAGCAAGCAGACTGCCTTCTGGGCTAACACGCTGACCCAAAGACATGCTAGATATTTACAAGGACCAAAAGCAATGCTCTGAGGTGCATTTGATTCAGTGATGTCATCTTGCTTTTCATGACCTCAGTTTTCCTCCCCCCTTTTTTTTGGTTTTTGGGCCACACCCAGTGGCGCTCAGGGGTTACTCCTGGCTCTTTGCTCAGAAATCACACCTGGCAGGCACAGGGACCATATGGGATGCCGATGATCGAATCAGGGCCCATCCCAGGTCAGCCATGTGCAAGGCAAACAACCTACAGGCCCCCTCTCCCTTTTAAAAGTAAACAGTAGAGGGACAGAATATTACAGGTCCACATATAGTACAAAATAGTACACCAAAAATAGTAAAAAAAAAAAAAAAAAAGGACAACAGGTGGCCTTACACATGTTTGACCCAAGTTTGATCTCTGGCATCCCATATGGTCCCCAGAGCACTAGCAGCAGTGGTTCCTGAGCACAGAGCCAGGAGTAAGATCTGACACTGGGTATGGTAAAATCAAAATAATAATCATTACAAAGTGAGTAGCTGCCATGGTCGACACATGTACACATATATGTGAGTGCTTCTGATCAGTGCTTGCAGGATTTTGACTTTCTTTCATCTCCCATCTTTTACTATCCTGTTCTTGAGCCAGTTTTCTGAGTCATCTCCTCCCCATCTCCGTGAATACTGGAAGCATTTTGGCATAAGAGAAAACGAGGCACAGAAAGGAAAAGATACTTGTTCAAGGACACACAGCTATAAATGTCAGAGGCAGCAGAGGAATTCAGGTGTGCTTAATGCTAAGTTCAGGGTTCTCTGATCTACTGGGCTTGGGAGACAGCTAGTTGGGACTGGAAGATTTGGGGGGATGAACTGAGTATTGTTGGTTCTGATCCACTGAGATTAACTGCCTATTGTTGGCTCTACAGTCCACAAGTTCAAGACTCAAGATCTGAGAGGTACTGAAAAGCTGTGAACAGGGCTCAGATGCCAGAACTGTCTTCTCCTTCCTTTCTCCCTCCTTCACTTCTTCCTCTCTCCTCCCCCCTTCTCCCTCCTTCATTGCCCCCCTTTATCTCTTCCTCCTTCTCTCCCCTTTTCCCTTCTCCCATGCCTTAGCATCGAACCCAGGGCCTCACACATGTTAAGCAAGTGCCCTAAGCGGGACTGTCTCTAGCTCACTCTCAGAGATTCTCTGTGTTGACCTCAGCTGAGGTTCTTTGAGCTTTAGCTCAAGGCAGGAAACCCATCCAC